>NC_059217.1:40633613-40933613 GCF_020615455.1 Coregonus clupeaformis
TAGGCCTATGGTCTCATGAGTCTTTTCAAGTACCCCCTGTGGAAAGGCCAAGTACCCCCAGGGGTCCTAGTACCCCTGGTTGGGAACCACTTATCTAGGAGATATAAGAAAGCTCAGAAAATGTTGTCGTTTTTTGGATATATATTTATCCCCCTTTTTTGGGGCCACAAAGCTACTTCCGTACTTACATTCATGATTTAAACCGGTACCAGTTACCTTCAGACAAGTTACATGAAAGTTGTGGGGTTCGTAGAGCAAAACAGAGAACACCATTGTGTTCATATGAATTTGTAGCCCAAACTGTTCGGACGCTACAGACAGAAGTTGGCACATCGGTGGTACCGATTTCATACGAGTCCCGTGGGGCTTGTAGGGGTCGTAGACCAAAACGGAGTACACCTTCTCATCTTTCCATAGAGTAGTAGGCCAAACCGTTCGGACACTGCAGACGTTTTCGTGAGAAGACAAACAGCGCTGTAGCTCTGCCACAGATTGAGACGCAGCCCATGCACAAACCAGATAGCTTTAGCTTAAACTGATGGATTTTAATGGGGATTTGTTATTATTATGTTAATTAGATATATAGATTCTTAAGGATTATTAACCTGAATTCACATAAAGCACTATTGTTATATTTACAGTACATGTGTGTCCGGTTGAGGACTTACAGTGCCTTGCAAAAGTATTCATCCCCCTTAGCGTTTTTCCTATTTTGTTGCATTACAACCTGTAATTTAAATGGATTTGTATTTGTATTTCATGTAATGGACATACACAAAATAGTCCAAATTGGTGAAGTGAAATGAAAGAAATAACTTGTTTAAAAAAATTCTAAAAGATAAATCACAGAAAAGTGATGCGTGCATATGAATTTACGCCCTTTGCTATGAAGCCCCTAAATAAGATCTGGTGCAACCAATTACCTTCAGAAGTCACATAATTAGTTAAATAAAGTCCACCTGTGTGCAATCTAAGTGTCACATGATCTGTAACATGATCTCAGTATATATACACCTGTTCTGAAAGGCCCCAGCGTCTGCAACACCACTAAGCAAGGAGCACCACCAAGCAAGCGGCATCATTTAGACTAAGGAGCTCTCCAAACAGGTCAGGGACAAAGTTGTGGAGAAGGACAGATCAGGGTTGGGTTATAAAAAAATATCAGAAACTTTGAACATCCTACGGAGCACCATTAAATCAATTATTTAAAAAATGGAAAGAATATGGCACCACAAAAAACATGCCAAGACAGGGCCGCCCACTAAAACTCATGGACCAGGCAAGGAGGGCATTAATCGGAGAGGCAACAAAGAGACCAAAGATAACCCTGAAGGAGCTGCAAAGCTCCACAGCGGAGATTGGAGTATCTGTCCAAAATACCACTTTAAACCGTACACTCCACAGAGCTGGGCTTTACGGAAGAGTGGCCAGATAAAAGCCATTGCTTAAAGAAAAAAATAAGCAAACACGTTTGGTGTTCGCCAAAACGCATTTGGGAGACTCCCCAAACATATGTAAGAAGGTACTCTGGTCAGATGAGACTAAAATTGAGCTTTTTGGCCATCAAGGAAAACGCTATGTCTGGCGCAAATCCAACACCTCTCATCACCCCGAGAACACCATGGTGGTGGCAGCATCATGCTGTGGGGATGTTTTTCATCGGCAGGGACTGGGTAACTGGTCCGAATTGAAGGAATGATGGATGGCGCTAAATACAGGGAAATTCTTGAGGGAAACCTGTTTCAGTCTTCCAGAGATTTGAGACTGGGACGGAGGTTCACCTTCTAGCAGGACAATGACCCTAAGCATACTGCTAAAGCAACACTTGAGTGGTTTAAGGGGAAACATTAACATTTCTTGGAATGGCCTAGTCAAAGCCCAGACTTCAATCCAATTTAGAATCTGTGGTATGACTTAAAGATTGCTGTACACCAGCGGAACCCATCCAACTTGAAGGCGCTGGAGCAGTTTTGCCATGAAGAATGGGCAAAAATCCCAGTGGCTAGATGTGCCAAGCTTTATAGAGACATACCCCAAGAGACTTGCAGCTGTAATTGGTGCAAAAGTTGGCTCTACAATGTATTGACTTTCGGGGGGGGGGGGGGTGAATAGTTATGCACACTCAAGTTTTCAGTTCTTGTTTGTTTCACAAGAAAACATATTTTGCATCTTCAAAGTGGTAGGTAAGTTGTGTAAATCAAATGATACAAACCCCAAAAAAGGCAACAAAATAGGAAAAATGCCAAGGGGGATGAATACTTTCGCAAGCCACTGTCTGTTTTCTCCGTTTGCTCATTCCATATCCCCATGTCTCTCTTTCTCAGGATTGTCTGTCTCTGTCAGTCTGCCCACTAAGTCAAAGGTCAGTCTGCGTTCTAGGTCAGAGCCTCTGGATGAGAGTCATAGGGGGGCCAGTCTCTGGATCCAATGTCATGCATTGAAAAATCTCCACTTGAACTCAACAGACACAACAGATGACCAAGTTCATCAAGGAAAACCGGATAAAACCGGATAAAACCCTAACAGAACCAATAAGAATGATCAAAACCCAAACTTCTGCTTAGAAACACTAAATGAGCAAATATTTCCAAACAGATGTCACTTCACTTTCCCCCATGAAGCTCCCCTGCAGATAGGAGGAAACCCTTAAAACAAGCAGTGCATTCTGTCTGTCGGACACATTTTGTATAGGAGAGGTTTTTATAGTTTGGAGCAATGGGTCTAGATCCGGTCTGGAGCGGAGCTTGCCGACAGGCAGGAGGAACCATAGGGTGATGGAGAGGGCCACCTGAACAAACCCATATGGGTCTAAGGACCACAATTTATTGCTCTCTTCCCCCAGGCTGGGGCCTGTCTCTGGGGCTGCTCTGTCAGGGGAAAGATGGCTCCCTCTCTCACGTTCTCTATCTCTCTCTCTCTCTCTCTCTCTCTCTCTCTCTCTCTCTCTCTCTCTCTCTCTCTCTCTCTCTCTCTCTCCCTCTCTCTTTCTCTATCTCTTTCACCCTCTCTCACTATTTATTTCTCTCTGTCTCTCTACCCAGTTCTCTTTCTCTCTCCAGACATCCGCGACAGCTGTTTGTCCAGACGGGTGGGTGTCTGCAGTGGGGCTGCCTGGTCCTGGCCTCAAGGGTGGAACTATTTTCTTTCCCAGCACTTCTTCTGTCTACTCTTACTCACTGACTGACTGAGTCGCTGCAGCATCACCGACCTTCACACAACCTCCGCCACTTGCTGCTACATGTACATGCCACCCACGTGTTACAGAACAGACCAGACGGACTGGCAAACAGTTTAACCATACAGATGTAGAATCTTAATTTGAGCCAGTTTGCTACAGCAGAAAAATAATCCTGCAGCAACAGGAAATGTACATTATTATGTGGATTATAATTAATTGACATTTTTATAGGGGTTGATACATTAGTCGTAAGGGAAAATAAAGTCTGAAATTTCAAAGTGGAAATTACAAACTTAAGTATAAGTTTTACAATTCCTGCATTGCAGGAAAGTTCTCTTGCAACAGAGTGATCAAATTAAGATCCTGCATCTGTACATTATTAGCTGACTACCATTACGTATTGCACAGTGTGCATTGTGCACTAAAATAGACTTGCACACTCAAACATACTCAGTTCATTCAAAAGCACAGTATGCTATCAGTTCTACTATTCTTGTGTCGTTAAAGAGGATTTCTCCACCCTAGCAACAGTGAAATCTTGGCAAAGGCAACCATCGCCCCAAGTAAAAGTAAAATCACTGACTACAGACATTCAGTAAAGGTGTAAAGATTTCCCTTGATGGTGGTAAACTCTTTTAAACACATTTTGAGACACAAGGTAGTAAAAGCAAATGAAGTGTGTGGCAATTTTGTCCTGCTTTACTGCAGATATTGCAATAATTAATCTAGGCCTTGCACGCTTCTCTGCCATGGTATTCCACCCTACTAGCTAAATCCAACTCAGATTGGGGAATTGAAGAGCTCACTCTCGTTTCTTAAGGCTTGTCTCGGAGCAACAGTCTGTGAAGTGGGGTAATATTGATCATATATGCATAGTATATACGCCTCACATGCAACCCGTAATAAGACTATGCAATTAATATGATCAAAGCCTATTAAAGGAATTATCTGACTCCATAAAGATAATTTAGCAATATGCAAGAGACTATAGTTGAGTTACAGGAATTGGAAGGTCAAGAAAGGTCTGAGAATGGAATTCTAAATACAATCAGATTTGATATCATTGTAAAATGAATGAAATCACATACAAGGCATGAACTTAAGTTACAAGGCGATACTGACATCAACATAGCATTCACCATCTAGGCATACAGATCTTATGGTTACAAGACAATGCATGAACTAATCAGACCTACTCAGGTCATGGACCTGGGTAGCTCACAAGAAAAGCATTTCCAACAAAAGCACAGAAGCACAACCTTATTCCATGGGCAGGATACAGGAGAAGAGACAGAGCAAAGGCATTTCATTCCATTTATAACCAAAACCAACCACCATTGACCAATCAAACGATACCAAGTTTACAGTAGCCTGATCACCCAGGCCCAATTTCCACAGGATGTCACAGCATCTAAAGGCTTGTGTGAGACCAATTTAAAACCCCTTTGCAGAGAGTCATTTAGAGTTCACCCTGCATAGATACAAGTTCCTGCAGAGATCATACATCCATATAGATGGCATCAGAGTCCTCTTCAGGGTAGAAGTTTCAAATAGATACCAAACATGGCTGCAGTAGTATTATTATATCACACATTCCAGTAATCAGTTACTGTGTGTGAGAGAGTGAGAGAGAGATACATTTTGGCCCCTCAGAGGGTGGAAGGGCATACTGGCCCTGAAATCATTGTAGTTTGTGTCTGCCTTGTGTTCCTGGGCCATTTGCCATGCAGCCCCAGGTGACAGAGAGCACATAGTTTAGGGCCAAGCCTACATCTGCTGTGACAAAAGTTTTTGATAAAAAAATGGTATTTTCTCAGAGATTCAAATAGCTGTTCTATTGTTTTTGCTCAAACTCAGAGGTAGTTTCCAAGGTAAGTCATAAACAACATTATTCTCAAGGTTTCAAGAGAACGTTTAAACCGTGAAACAAACTAAAACTCCACTTACACCTAAACTCAACTATGCATTCTCAGTCAGTCTCACAGAAACACGTAAAGATAATGTTGTTTTTATTGTCCCCTGGAGACCTGGTTATTGCTTGTGATGGTCATTACAGTAAATGTAGTTATCAATGAGGAGAGGCTGGCTGAAACCTCCAGGCCCATGTGATGGACATGTTTACCCTGGACCTAATCACAATGTTTGATGCGGCTTCTCTGGACGTGTGAGGGGGAAATGCCGGCTAAATGCTGTCACCGCCATCTAATTAAGTGGTAGAGCTAGCGGCCGTGGCTTTCCTCCTTTTTCTTCATCCTGTTTGGACCCCAGGAAGAGTAATGGGGTTCCTGATAAATCCTTCTACCCAGCCTGTAATTCAGCCACCAGCCTCCCTACCTCTCTTGACCTGGTTGCGTCAGAAGTGTGTCCGTTCATAGTTTTGATATTGCCCACATCTCCGTGAAACATTTTGAAATGATGTGCTGTAGTAAAGGCTGAACCCAAAGGGCTGCCTGTCGCTCAAGGCTCCATGTGTGGTTTTGTCAATGGATGAAATGGGAATGGTAAGAGGAAATTACTTGTGTTTTGACTGTTTTAGATGGATGCTGAACTCTGTGTCCTGGGTCCATGGAGTGACATACACACATACACACACACAGCTCTTCTCCTAATGGTTAAACAGCATGCTCATGCCATGCTACGTAATGACAGGCTTGGGTAATTCCGTTGAAGTGGCAGTTTTCAGAGTCAGTAGGCAGAGAGAAGGCACTGCACCTCCCTAAGCACAGAGGTTGTGTAAGGACACTATCTACACACCTCACGCAGGCATGCACGTATACGCACAGACACACACACGCATACACACACACACACACACACACACACACACACACACACACACACACATACACAGTGATACGGCACAGTAGTTAAGTTCTGGAGGTTTGGTTATCTTCCAAAGTTCCTTGAAGATGGAACTCTGATAGGGCTGTTAGGTGGAATCTCATTCCAGCTCAGAATCTGCTCCTATTTTACACAAGATCACAAAGATTAAGCTGATTCTTTTTCTGGAGTGAACACAATCATGGTGTTTTGGCCTCTTGGGTTCTCACCATGGTTTCACATCAGCCAGGTGATCCGTGATACAAGTCAATATTCGACATCCATCCATGTCTGAGGACGTCGGGAGAAGACGTAGAAACCAGCCACTGGGGCAACTGTGAGCGTTGTTACCTTCAAGTAGGTTTAGGTTTTGCTAGAGCATTGTGGACGTGGATGGGCGTAAGCATCTGCCTCTGATTCAAGGTTGCAAGTTCCAATCCAGCGATAGAAAGTTGTTTTTGATATTTTTGTTTTAAGCCTATCCCAAACCTTAACCCTTACCTTAACAATGCAACATTTGGAACAACTTCGAAATTTGACATTTGAGAAACATGGATGAATGTCTAATTCTGACGTGAGACTGTGAGAGCTAGTAGTTCACATGGCTGTCACTTCTCATAAAATCAATTGGAGACGTAAATTCTGAACACACATCCTTGTTGTTAACGATATTATATGGTGATATTATATAAGTGGTGGTGAATGAACCCTGTCTGGCTGGTAGTGGTACAGAACAACCTCCTGCTATCTTTGTGTGTCTGACAGGGAAGGAGGTTTAACTAAATGACTCCTGCGACAGAGCTCCTGGCACAAAGTCCATGGCAGCGTCCAAATGCCACTCTATTCCCTATTTAGTGCACTACTTTTGACCAAGCCCCATAGGGCTCTGGTAAAAAGTAGTGCACCATGTAGGGAATAGGGTGCAATTTGGGACTCAGCCCATATCCCTAGTCTGCACTTAGAAACACTCCACCAGTAAACAGTAAACAGTGGAGGGAGAGAGAGAGTGCGTGTCTTTGTCTTTGAAAACACAGGGGTGGTTTAGGACTGCTTTGTTCAGCCGAACAGCTAACATCTATTAGGATAGTAAACTACCGAGCTTCATCGTTATTTAGACCATCTACTGGCCACATGTTTGTCTTTTAAATTTCCCTCTGAGACAGCCAGGATGTAAGGGGACCTCCCTCTCGCGAAGCAGAGCAGGGGAGGTGAGGTGAGCCGAGCCGAGGGTCTTCAGAGTGGAGGAGACTCCATCATCTCAACACCACTTGGCCTGGCATTTTAGACATGCTAGGCTACGCTATCTCACTCCCAGGGGCCAGTATGATGCTGATGCTAGGCTGCGCTAAGCTAGACCACATTTCCAGGGGCTGCTCAGATCCTGACACAGTTTCCCTGGCTGCGTCCTCCTGCAGCCTCAAGTTCTGCCCCGCGGTTACAGCTGACTTCCACTCGCATCAGCAAGGTGGGAAGAAGAAGAAAGGGCCTTTTCATCAGGCAGGACTGGCCCTACATGAATATTTCAATCAGGCAACATAATTCCAGAGTGCCAACCTAGACAAAGGAGAGCTATGTGGGTGAGGAGGAGGGAGGAGAGGTGAGAGAGGAGGGAAGGGACGGGGTTAGAGGAGCAGGGAGAATGGGAGACTTGGAGCTCTGAGATCTGAGTTTTGCCTTGAGGCACCACCTGCTGGAATCTACAGGCAGCCTTGTGGTTTTAGTTTGTTCCGTGGTGGGAGAGACAGCAGTTTGGTAAAACCCTATCTGACCATGTCTGCCTGAAGCGGTGCCAGCCAGCCGTTGAGCCGACTAGCCCACATCCCATCTCCTGTGGAAAGATGAAGAGGCTGAGCGAGCTCTGGCTTGTGCTCCCAGTGTCCTGGCCTATGTTTGTGGAAGGGAAGGGTGTGCCTCTGGACATACCAAGCATTCCAGGTTGGCAATAAACCCAAATTGAAGTGGGGATAAAGTTGTGATGTGTTGAGTGATAGCTGGGCAGCTGGGCCAGGGGTGGGACCAGGGTAACAGGGTGGGTTAGCTGATGAGAGGTCCTGATGTTGCCTAGGGTGATGACTGGAAACAGATTGAGAGTGAAGACTTTCTTGCCACTCAAAGTCCCGCCCTCTACATCAATTTGGGCTCAGGTTATAGCAAAGTATTTTAGAGGAACACTGTGGTCTGACTAAGATGCAAAGATACTGCTGTTAGTTGTTCCTGTTGCCACAGCATTCTGGCAGTTGAAATTGTTAGAATAGTGGCGTCGAACTCAATTCCGTCCATGTTGCATTTACCATACAGGCATGCACCAAAAGTCTCAGTACAAAAGTATTGACTTTCATACAACAGCTCCGCCAAATACCTGTTATATGGTTATTATACATGTGCATGATGGTGACCCTCAGTCTCACTATTGCATGATAGCTTACTGTTTTTGGGGGGTTTAAAAGCTCGTCTAATGTGCTGGTTAAGACGGAGGCCTAACCCAGGCTCCTCAGATCCTGAACACATAGCAGATCCAGGATGTGCATGTTCCAAAACACAAGCTTTTTCAAAAACTGGGGACGCAACATACTTTTCTGTAACTTTACTGTTTCTTGTATGACAATATTTAAAAACATCAGGCTATAATCTTTAGATACTTTTTGAAATATTTATCAGTTGTAGATTGGAATTCTAGTAAATCCCCAACAAGCATGAAGAATACTGTAAACCTGTGGTGTTCCTGTAGACTTGCACATAACATTTGTGGAGTGTTGTCCAATTCAAATGCATGGCTGTTAATTAATTCAACATCATTCAACACATCACACATTTCCCCAAGCAGCTTGGCTACAGTACCAGTCAGTCAGTCGGGACACGTTGGGATGTGATTGAGATTGACACGGCGGAGGCACAGCTCATTACACCAGATAACTGAACCAATTACACCCAATTAACAACCCCAATGGAACCCCCAGAGGGAGGGCCTGTAACATGCCACCAGGGAGAACAAAGGAGGTGGAGGCCTGAACACAACTCCTGTCATCCACAAATCCTCTGTTAACACCCACACTGTTAGAACAGCATACAGAATTAACATGGCTGAGGAACCGAGAACCGCTCCATTGTTCACTCAATGTATTTCACCTCTCTGGCACGCAATCTCTGTTGTGGCTAGAAGACATGGGAATCCAACGAAGCCAAAAATAACCCTAACCCCAGCTTTAATAACAGGAGTATTTCCCGACCGAGCCGACTGAACGGCCACAGTTATAGTTGAGAATGACTCTCAGACGGCGATTCCTACATGGTCCTGTAGACATCTGGATGCTTTTCAAAAAGTTTTTCAACATGGCCAGTATTGTGAAATGCAACAGAGGGAGCCTTTGTCTTTGAGTGTAACTGACTTCCAGGCAACATGTGGAAAGAAGGGCCAGCCTTTTCATCCTAAAGGTATGTCCGTCTGGGCTGCATGGCGCTGTTCGATGCAGGGTTCCTCTACCCTGGCCTGGAAAGCCTAATGCGAGCCAGATTGCTTTTGGGTAAAATATAGATCTCATAATTACTAACAATTGACCAATTAATTTGAGACCTCGTTTGACGTTGCGACTGCATGTGCTGTTTTACGTGTGTGTAGTCCAGATCCATCATGGAGTAATATATCAAAGGAGGCTGGTAGACCGTAGCTCGCCTTGGGCCTCTCGTTTCAGAGAAATTGGCACACGACGTGGACATTGATTGAGCGACAGCAGGGCGGCAGGGACATGGAGACTGAGTGTTTGGATTTGAGTGAAGATCATGCGCCGAATACAACAGGTGTAGACCTTACAGTGAAATGCTTACTTACAAGCCCTTAACAAACAATGCAGTTTAAAGGAAAATAAGTGTTAAGTAAAAAATAGATAAGTAAAAAATTATTAAAGCGCACGAGTAATATAAAATATCAGTAGGAAGGCTATATACAGGGGGTACCGGTACAGAGTCAATGTGCGGGGGCACAGGTTAGTCAAGGTAATTGAGGTAATATGTACATGTGGGTAAAGTTAAAGTGACTATGCATAGATAATAAACAGAGAGTAGCAGCAGCTTAAAATAGGTGGCGGGGTGGGGTGGGGGGGACAATGCAAATAGTCTGGGTAGCCATGATCAGCTGTTCAGGAGTCTAATGACTTGGGGGTAGAAGCTGTTAAGAAGCCTTTTGGACCTAGACTTGGCGCTCCGGTACCGCTTGCCATGCGGTAGCAGAGAGAATAGTCTATGACTAGGGTGGATGGAGTCTTTGACCATTTTTAGGGCCTTCCTCTGACACTGCCTGGTATAGAGGTCCTGGATGGCAGGAAGCTTGGCCCAGTGATGTACTGGGCCGTACACACTACCCTCTGTAGTGCCTTGCAATCGGAGGCTGCATCACATATGCAGCAATGCACAGATGGTGATTGTGTTGTAGTCTGTCCAGCAGACAGAATTTTGTAGGGCTTTTGGTTTGTAATTGTCACTGGCCTCAGCGTACCAGGCCAGAACAGCAGTGGGCCTGCTCAGCACGTGTGGACCGCTAGAATCGAAGGCAACAGGGTCACTTGATTAACGGCTTGACTGTGATCACTGGCCTCGGCAATGGAGGGTTTAACTCAGAAAGCTTTAGATGGGCCGTTATAAAGTCTTCTGAGAAGGAAAATAGAGAGAGAGAGAGAGAGTGAGAGAGAGAGAGAATTCGAAAACAAACCCAATTTTGATAAACTCCCTTATCTACTGGGTGAAAAACCACAGTGTGCCATCACAGCTGCAAGATTTGTGACCTGTTGCCACAAGAAAAGGGCAACCAGTGAAGAACAAACACCATTGTAAATACAACCCATATTTATGTTTATTTATTTTCCCATTTGTACTTTAACTATTTGCACATTGTTACAACACTGTATATATACATAATATGACATTTGAAATGTCTTTATTCTTTTGAAACTTCTGAGTGTAATGTTTACTGTTAATATTTATTGTTTATTTCACTTTTGTTTACTATCTACTTCCCTTGCTTTGGCAATGTTAACACACGTTTCCCATGCCAATAAAGCCCTTAAATTGAAATTGAATTGAATTGAAATTGAATTGAGAGAGAGAGCGAGACAGAGAGAGAGAGAGGGCGAGGAGAGAGAGAGAGAGAGAGAGAGAGAGAGAGAGAGAGAGAGAGAGAGAGAGAGAGAGAGAAGTAGTTGTGTACAAAGGGATTCCATGCATGCCAAGGGAGACGGAGAGGAGACTGCCCATGGCCAGGTAGCCCCCCAGCCCACAACATCCCCCTCTCCTCCCCTTTCCATTCCATTTCAATGGAGCTTATCACAGCTGGCACACAGCTGCTTCTCCCCAGCAGAACTCTCCCTCTTTAACCCACTGGGACAGGTATTTATGATGTACAGTTCAATAAAAGCTTGTGTGTATGTGTGTGTGTGTGTGTGTGTGTGTGTGTGTGTGTGTGTGTGTGTGTGTGTGTGTGTGTGTGTGTGTGTGTGTGTGTGTGTGTGTGTGTGTGTGTGTGTGTGTGTGTGTGTGTGTGTGTGTGTGTGTGTGTGCGTGTGTGTGTGTGTGTGTGTGTGTGTGTGTGTGTCATATTCATATCTAGCCAATGTGTGAACAAAATCACACCATATTACCCTAAATAAACTCTACATCTTTAGATTAACTTAGCATCTGTTCAGTAACAGTTTGTCCCAAACGTATGCAACACAAACAGAGAGGTGATGGCTGGGATGTCTGTGGATGACATCACTGTTTCCTTGTGGCCCCCCTTGGGTGTCACATGGTCTTGATTAGGGAGTGGAGCGCACATGTATGCTGTCATCCTCCCCATTTGGTGTCCATAGGGGCCTCCGGTATTGGACCAATTCCTGGGTGGGAGCCACACGCTAGACTACAACCACCAGACGAAACCCACCACAGGAAGAATGGGTGAGGAGCTGGTGAATTTGGACAAAGATGAAGGTAGAGTAAAGTGGAGGAAGGCAGCATTAAAAAGAAGACAGCAGTCACATGTGGTTGCGGAGAGGGAAGACGGTTGCCTGAGATCACAAGCAGAGAAATAATTTATCACTGCTTACTCTATGATTTCTCATGGCAGAGACAGATGGCCTGAAGTCAGATTGGATCAGTGATGTATTACTTGGCGTTTACAAACACGCACACTCCACACTCACTGAGGCTAAGTAGATTAACAGCTTCCTTCCACAAAATTGTCTGCATTCAGAGATAATATTTGTATATTTGTGGGACATTATGGGGACATTATGGGGACATTATATTAATGTTATGGGAATGTTATGGTGATGTTACAGGGATGTTATTGGGACATAATGTTGATGTTATGGCAACATTATTGGGACGTTATGATGATGTTATGAAGACGTTATATTGATGTCATGGGAATGTAATGGGGATATGATGAGGGAGTTATATTGATGTTATGGGAACATTATTGTTGAGTGGGTGTCAGATAAAAGTAACCTGCTTTTACCTTTGAAGAGACAAGTGTTAAATGTTAACACGTGTGATGCATGCACACACATACCCACGCACGCACACACACACTGAAACACACACATACACTTACACACATGCATGCACCCACACTAGGGTTGCAAAGCTACCAGTAATTTACCAAAGTTACCGGAATCTTCTGTACTTTTGGTAATTAACAGGTAATCTATGGCAGTCTATGGTAACTTTGGTAATTTATACTTGAATAACAAAAAACTAAAAAATCTTATATAGAATTCAATTTTTATATATGTGTCCATATTGTCCATGAGTTTCTAGTAGATAGATCATGTGGTTCAAGAGAAAATAACCGAATTAATGAAAAAAACATAAAATCAACAATGGCATTGTTTTGAAATAACTCCGCAACTTTTCAAACTGTTGACTTTTTTCACAACTGCCACCAGTTTGGCGCAAAACATTTACAACAAAGATATATTGAAAAATATATGGCAGCTAGAAGTCAAAACTGGATGGTCTTCAGAGATATATGGGAGGGGTTGAGGGTAGCTGAGGGATGGGACTAAAAACAAACAAAAGATAAATAATGTAAACTTTCCGTGAATTGTATGTAGTATGTATAAGCTGGAAGTAGAAGCCTAAGTATTGTTGTCCATTAGTTTAATCCAATTAGGGCAGGGGTGGTAGGCTTAGGAGAAAATAATAGAGGAAAATATATATATACAGTGAGGGAAAATACGTATTTGATCCCCTGCTGGTTTTGTACGTTTGTCCACTGACAAAGAAATGATCAGTCTATAATTTTAATGGTAGGTTTATTTGAACAGTGAGAGACAGAATAACCACAAAAAATCCAGAAAAACGCATGTCAAAAATGTTATCAATTGATTTGCATTTTAATGAGGGAAATAAGTATTTGAACCCCTCTCAATCAGAAAGATTTCTGGCTCCTAGGTGTCTTTTATATAGGTAACGAGCTGAGATTAGGAGCACACTCTTAAAATGAGAACGGTGAGGAAAGCCCAGAACTACACGGGAGGATCTTGTCAATGATCTCAAGGCAGCTGGGATCATAGTCACCAAGAAAACAATTGGTAACGCACTACGCCGTGAAGGACTGAAATCCTGCAGCGCCCACAAGGTCCCCCTGCTCAAGAAAACACATATACAGGCCCGTCTGAAGTTTGCCAATGAACATCTGAATGATTCAGAGGAGAACTGGGTGAAAGTGTTGTGGTCAAATGAGACCAAAATCGAGCTCTTTGGCATCAACTCAACTCGCCGTGTTTGGAGGAGGAGGAATGCTGCCTATGACCCCAAGAACACCATCCCCACCGTCTAAAAACATGGAGGTGGAAACATTATGCTTTGGGGGTGTTTTTCTGCTAAGGGGACAGGACAAATTCACCGCATCAAAGGGACGATGGACGGGGCCATGTACCGTCAAATCTTGGGTGAAAACCTCCTTCCCTCAGCCAGGGCATTGAAAATGGGTCGTGGATGGGTATTCCAGCATGACAATGACCCAAAACACACGGCCAAGGCAACAAAGGAGTGGCTCAAGAAGAAGCACATTAAGGTCCTGGAGTGGCCTAGCCAGTCTCCAGACCTTAATCCCATAGAAAATCTGTGGAGGGAGCTGAAGGTTCGAGTTGCCAAACGTCAGCCTCAAAACCTTAATGACTTGGAGAAGATCTGCAAAGACGAGTGGGACAAAATCCCTCCTGAGATGTGTGCAAACCTGGTGGCCAACTATGTGGTCCTCTGTAGCTCATCTGGTAGAGCACGGCGCTTGTAACGCCAAGGTAGTGGGTTCGATCCCCGGGACCACCCATACACAAAATGTATGCACGCATGACTGTAAGTCGCTTTGGATAAAAGCGTCTGCTAAATGGCATATTATATTATATTATATTATAACTACAAGAAACATCTGACCTCTGTGATTGCCAACAAGGGTTTTGCCACCAAGTACTAAGTCATGTTTTGCAGAGGGGTCAAATACTTATTTCCCTCATTAAAATGCAAATCAATTTCTAACATTTTTGACATGCATTTTTCTGGATTTTTTTGTTATTCTGTCTCTCACTGTTCAAATAAACCTACCATTAAAATGATAGACTGACCATGTCTTTGTCAGTGGGCAAACGTACAAGATCAGCAGGGGATCAAATACTTTTTTCCCTCACTGTACACTACAGGTCAAAAGTTTTAGAACACCTACTCATTCAAGGGTTTTTCTTAATTTTTACTATTTTCTACATTGTAGAATAATAGTGAAGACATCAAAACTATGAAATAACACATATGGAATCATGTAGTAACCAAAACAGTGTTAAACGAATCAAAATATATTTTATATTTGAGATTATTCAAATAGCCACCCTTTGCCTTGATGACAGCTTTGCACACTCTTGGCATTCTCTCAACCAGCTTCACCTGGAATGCTTTTCCAACAGTCTTGAAGGAGTTCCCACATATGCTGAGCACTTGTTGACTGCTTTTCCTTCACGCTGCGGTCCGACTCATCCCAAACCATCTCAATTTCGTTGAGGTCGGGGGATGGTGGAGGCCAGGTCATCTGATGCAGCACTCCATCACTCTCCTTCTTGGAAAAATAGCCCTTACACAGCCTGGAAGTGTGTTGGGTCATTGTCCTGTTGAAAAACAAATGATAGTCCCACTAAGCCCAAACCAGATGGGATGTTGTATCACTGCAGAATGCTGTGGTAGCCATGCTGGTTAAGTGTGTCTTGAATTCTAAATAAATCACAGACAGTGTCACCAGCATGGGCGGTGTGTTCAATAGGGCGATATGGGCGACGCACTGCCAAACGGGAAAAGGAAGGGATTTTTTTTCTAATCAATTATATCATGGCAACAGTAGTTCAGTGTTCACGTCTGATCTGCCAGCCACTAAATGTCCAATCAGGCTAAAGTCGTGCTTCAAATGTCCCCGCCCGTTTTGGGGCGATTTCAGTCAGGTTGAAAATCGCCCAGAAGTCTCTCATAGCCTCTAATGTAAAATATTTTTTTTTCTAATTTCTGAGCTTTCAGTACATTCTCTATGGGTGTCTGAGGGCTTGCACTTACGCGCTTTCGTCATACGTAGCGTCAACGTAACCATGAACGGCAGACAGCAACGCTTGGACAGCGACTGGTGTAACCGACATGCACCATCTTTCAGAAAAGATTAAGAAAAATGAGCTGTCAAAGACCCACATTGATAGCTGTTTGAGATTGTCTGCTTTGGTGAGAGTGAATATTGCCACTCAACTGGATGAGGGATACAGGCTAGCTGTCCGCCGCCACAACGATGAGGTTAGCAACAGCAGAGTCGTGAACACTGTCTCACGAGAATCGAGACGACCTCATAGAATGTTTTGAAGCCATCCGGACGGGTTCATTGGGTTCATTTGACCAGCCCACCGTACCAGAAGCTACAGAATAAGGACATCGATGCTGTCTTTATCAAACGTGCCCTCGACAGCTTCGCAAGCAGTGTGCAGGCCATAAGGTAAGATAAAGATTAAACAATATCATTCGATCTTTCTCAAAGCAGAGCTTTATTTGAAAATGTATGCATGAAAGGAGACTGCATTTGTGTTTGAAATTACATTATTGTCATTATATATGGCCAGTGGTGTAATCTATCTTATTTTATATACTATGTGTACTGTACAGTGGTGCTCATAAGTGTATGAACACATTCTAAAGCTGACTAAAAGAGGAATAAAAAATAAAAAAATCATCTTTTGGAAATTGATCTTAATGACTTAATTAAAAAAGTTGGAAAATCCAACCTTTAAGGACACCAATTTTCTTTTCTTTTTTATTCCTCTTTTTAGTCAACTTTAGCATGGGATCATAAGCTTATGAGCACCACTGTATACTGTGCTGAACATCCAGGCTATGTGAGACACAAAGGCTAACTTAAACACTAAAGACTTTATGCATCCCTGCCCATTTTAAGTGGAACTGAAGTATTTGTACTATACATGGATACATTGCATATACCTGTGCATCACATAGACAACAATACTGTACAAAGCCAACAAACACATTGGTCTGTTTGCCTTCAGGAACTCCTCTCAACAGCAGCTGCAAGAAGCAACAGGAGCCAAAAGACCCAGAACAGCTTTGAGAGAAGAGGAGAAGCAGAGGCTGTCTGAAGAGGTCTGCAACACCATCCTGGATCACACCAAAGAAAGGTTCTCTTTCTCTGGCCACCTTGTGAGTGCTACCTTACTGCAAGCAGACATGTTTGAAAGGTACTGCCATTCAAAAAAATTAAAAATCTGTTCATGTTCATTTTTACAAATCTATACAATTGGCCAGAATATGGTTGTTCATATTTACAAATCTATACAATTGGCCAGAATATGGTTGTTCATTTTTACAAAGCCATACATATTGTTTATGCAGTGTTGAGGAATGTGAAAGAACACCCTTGATTATTTTTACTGTGATAACTTATTTTGCTTTTGTAAGCCAACACTTTTGAGATCAGTCAATAAATGCTTCTGGTATTGACTTATATGCTGCCCCTGTCTTCATGTTGTTGCTGGACATATCTTTTTAAAAATGTGTGTAGGTCACCTAAATCATCAGAAAAATTGCCCCTCCTGAGAATTTTTTCAGGAGCCGCCACTGGTCACCAGCAAAGCACCCACACACCATAACACCTTCTCCTCCATGGTTTACCGTGGGAAATACACATGCGGAGATCATCCGTTCACCCACAACGCGTCTCACAAAGACACAGTGGTTGGAACCAAAAATCTCACATTTGGACTTCAGACCAAAGGACACATTTCCACCGGTCTAATGTCCATTGCTCGTGTTTCTTGGCCCAAGCAACTCTCTTCTTATTATTGGTGTCCTTTAGTAGTGGTTTCTTTGCAGCAATTCCACCATGAAGAACTGATTCACACAGTCTCCTCTGAAAAGTTGATGTTGAGATGTGTCTGCTACTTGAACTCTGGGAAGCATTTATTTGGCCTGCAATTTCTGAGGCTGGTAACTCTAATGAACTTATCCTCTGCAGCAGAGGTAACTCTGGGTCTTCCATTCCTGTGGCAGTCCTCATGAGAACCAATTTCATCATAGCGCTTGATGGTTTTTGCGACTGCACTTGAAGAAACTTTTAAAGTTCTTGACATTTTTCAGATTGACTGACCTTCATGTCTTAAAGTAATGATGGACTGTCGTTTCTCTTTGCTTATTTGAGCTGTTCTTGCCATAATATGGACTTTGTCTTTTACCAAATAGGGCTATCTTCTGTATACCACCCCTACCTTGTTACAACACAACTGATTGGCTCAAACGCATTAATAAGGAAATAAATTACACAAATGTACTTTTAAGAAGGCACACCAGTTAATTGAAATGCATTCCAGGTGACTACCTCATGAAGCTGGTTGAGAGAATACCAAGAGTGTGCAAAGCTGTCATCAAGGCAAATGGTGGCTATTTGAAGAATTTCAAATATAAAATATATTTTAATTTGTTTAACACTTTTTTGGTTACTACATGATTCCATATGTGTTATTTCATAGTTTTGATGTCTTCACTATTATTCTACAATGTAGAAAATAGTAAAAATAAAGAAAAACCCTTGAATGAGTAGGTGTTCTAAAACTTTTGACCGGTAGTGTATATTTAAAATAATACATATATATGGGGGATTGGAAATTATGCAGACAATTACATTGATAGACGCCATAATCTATCTGCAATGTTAAAGTTGATCTACCTCCTAAAAATAAGGGAAAAATAAGATATATTGACATATATTTCATGCTTAAACCCTCATATTTAACACAAATGGTATTCACTAAGTTGATGGTTTATATTTAGAAAAAAGTTTAACATCTTCATTATTCTATTCATCATTTTATTTGATAATTTTTTATATGTTACGTGTTAAGGCCACACAGAGGGACAGAGATAATTACAGACACCTGTGATCATCTGAAGTACCCAAAAGGGCCACTAGATGTATTTTGATAAATTACATAAAGTTCCCCAAATTCTGGTAGTGTACTGGTAAACTTCGAAAGTTTCCAGTAACATACTCTCCCGTTGCAACCCTAACCTACACACACACACCCACCCACCCCCACCCCAACACCCACACATTACACACTAAAGGCCATACACGCATACATCAGTGATGTATCAGAGTTCTACAGACAGACCCCTCTCTGAGAGATATGAAGTATGTTTGAGTGATGAATCAGAGTTCTACAGACAGCCCTCTCTCTGAGAGATATGAAGTATGTTTGAGTGATGAATAGAGTGTGAGATACTCCCAGGTCTATAATCACACTGATAACACACTACTGTAATTGTCACCTGACACACTTTAACGCCTCATCTCAGCTCTACTGCAGCTGGCGTAGGCACACCACACCAATAAATACACATTCCTACGCTTACGTTGAGAGTTGAGAGATTCAGCACCCTGTTTTTACTGTCTACTGCATGTGTATGTGTGTGTTTGTTTGTGTGTGTGTGTGTGTGTGTGTTTGTATTGTGTATGTACAGTGTGCATGCATCAGTGATTTTGTTTCCCATGGCATTTTCTAAATAAAAAAAGAGTTAGTAGAATAATTAATGTCTACAATATATGAAATATAAAAAACATTGCAATCTGTAAACACTCCAGTTGCAATGGCGTCAGACTATTCACTAATGATATGGCTGGCTTAGCTTCTTGGTGCTAAGCACCCTTTAATTGTTTGGATTTGAGCCACCTTCCTCCCACTCTGTGTTCTTATCACACTGATCCAGGGATGGAGCTTCCCGAAAACAGCCCGCCCCCTCCACCCTCCACTCCGCTCTGCTCCACGGCCCAGAGTCCTTATCTGGAACGTAAATAAGGGCTCCTGTCTTCATCTGCACCCGGCTCCATCCGCAATGCATCCTGGGAGGATGGTCACAAAAAGTGGTGAGGGACGTAACAGTTCAAAGGCAGACCCCTGCCATAGAGTCTATGTACAACCACTAATGCCACAGCATGAGTTAATGAAAATAGCCCAGCTGCAGGCCTAGTAGTTCGAGTAGTGAGACTGTGATTGATTTGTTTTGAAGGAGCTGTTGATACATGTAGCTCCTAGACTGTAATGTCTGCTCTTTTGTTTTCCTACCAGGGGTTGAAGAGACAAAGCAAAACACAGAGCCTGTTTGAGTTGCCAACGGGATAAATTAACTGTAAACTCTCTGCATACCTCCTATTTCTCCACGCTGAGTATAGTAGGGATGCCAGAAAACAATTACATTAATCTTCTCTGGTTCTCTGAGTGTGAAGGATGTGAAGGATGTGAGGAGTGCATGTAGGAGAGAAGAGGGGGAGGATAGAGGAAAGGGAGAGGATGGAGGAGAGGAGAGGAGAGGAGAAGGGGGGATGGAGGAGAGGAGGAGGAGGAGGAGGAGGAGGAGGAGGAGGAGGAGGAGGAGGAGGAGGAGGAGGAGGAGGAGGATGGAGGAGAGGAGAGGGGAATGATGGAGAAAAGGAGAGATGGAGGATGGAGGAGAGGAGAGGAGAGAAGAGAAGAGGAGAGGACAGGGGGAGGATGGGGGAGAGGAGAGGGTGAGGATGGAGGAGAGGGGGAGGAGGAGGAGAGGGGGAGGATGTAGAGAAGAGAAGAGAAGAGAAATCAGGCTGGGATAAAAACATTGATTCAGCTGCCACCCTGCTGCCTGCCTGGGCTGGATGGGCTGGATGTTTGTCTTGAATAGAAATGTGTGATGCCACAGACAAAAGCCACATTGACTGCCTGCCACAGAGCAGAGCAGAGAAGACTCCAAATAAACATCCTAGTGACGTGCCGCAATACAGTGGCTCGCTGGAAGGTTGGCTGTTCTTTGTTGAGTAGTTGTAGGAAGCTAGTAGTAAACACTGTCTATTAGTGGAGGAGGTGGAGTGTGTGTGCATGCATGTACGTGTGTGCGTGGAGGATCCGGGGTGTTGGAAGGGTTTTCACTAGTTACCACATCCACAAAGTCAAAAGGCTATATCGTAAAAACTCATGAAAACCAAAATTTAAGGTTAAGCATAAGGTTAGCAGTGTAGTTAGGGTTAAGATTAGGGTTAGGTTTCAAATCTGATTTTAAGAAGAGCAATTGTAGAAATAGGCGGGGTTTAGCCATACATATGACTTTGTGGCTGTGGTAACTAGTGATGTAGGCTCTAATTTATGTGCTCTCTGTCACCTCCGGCCGCATGGCAAATGGCCCAAGACAATATCTGAGGGTCAGTATGTCCTTCCCCCTTCTGAAAGGCCAAAATGTCTCTCTCTTTCTCTACAATATCCAGAGAACTGACTATTGAATGTGTGATAAATAAAGCTATAGTATCCATGTTTGGTATCTATCTGAAACTTGTGATCTGAGTAGAACTCTGAAGCCATCTATATGGATGTATGATCTCTTTAATAACTTGTATCTGTACAGGGTGAACTCTAAATTACTCTATGCAAAGGTATTTGATTGTCTATTTACATTGGTCTCATTCCCCTAATAAGCCTTTAGATGCTGTGACACCCTGTGGAGATTGGGCCTGGGTGATCAGGTTATTGTAAACTTCGTATCGTTTGATTGGTCAATGGTGGTTGTGTTTTGTGTTGAAAAAGTTACACCTTCAGATGTTATAAGTGAAATGAAGGTCTATTGTTCTCTCTCTTATCCTGTATACAGTCCATGGAGGAAGGTTGTATGATGAATAATCATGTTCTTTGTTCATGCTTTGTCTTGTAAATTAAGCTTAGGATCTACACTGAGTGTACAAAACATTAAGGACAACTTCCCCCCTCCCCCCTTTTGCCTTCAGAACAGCCTCAATTTGTCAGGGCATGGAAATAAATCGTTGTCTTGCCCATTCACCCCCTGAATGGCACACATGCACAATCCATGTCTCAATTGTCTCAAGGCTTAAAAATCCTGTGTATTTATATAGCCTTTTTTACATCCGCAGATGTCACAAAGTGCTTATACAGAAACCAAGAAACAAGTGACATCAATAAGAAATCATAGCTTTCACCTGGTCAGTCTATGTCATAGAAAGAGCAGATGTCCTTTTGTTTTGTATAATTTGTATTTGTATTTATTAGGGATCCCCATTAGCTGTTGCCAAGGTAGCAGCTACTATTCCTGGGGTCCAAACACATTAAGGCACTTACATTACACATAAAACAAAATATAAAACAGTACATCATATAACATTATTACACCACAACATATCTACAATACAAAATGTATAATACCACCATACAACGTTATTTCAATGTACTTGTTTGAAGAGTGCTAGCGTTTGTGTGCATATGCGTGTGTCTGTACCTGTGTGTGTGTCTCTTCACAGTCCCCGCTGTTCCATGAGGTGTATTCTTCTCAGTTTTTTCAATCTGATTCTACTGCTTGCATCAGTTACCTGATGTGGAATAGAGTTCCATGTAGTCATTCCTTGCCACCCATTCTGAAACTAACTGCAGCTCTTTGTTAAGTGTTGCAGTCATTTCAGTCACTGTAGTAGCTGACGTGTATAGTGTTGAGTCATCCGCATACATAGACACACTGGCTTTACTCAAAGCCAGTGGCATGTCGTTAGTAAAGATTGAAAAAAGTAAGGTGCCTAGACAACTGCCCTGGGGAATTGCCCTGGGGAATTCCTGATTCTACCTGGATAATATTGGAGAGGCTTCGATTAAAGAACATCCTCTATTTTCTGTTAGACAGGTAACTCTTAATCCATATAGCAGGGGGTGTAAAGCCATAACACACACGTTTTTCCAGCAGCAGACTGTGATCATTAATATGAAAAGCCACACTGAAGTCTAAGCATTATCCAGATACTGACTGTTAGCACTTGGTGGTCTAGCAGCTTCCCACAAGAATGGGCTTTAGGTGACACAGATGAACCTGTAGCCATATTATTTCAACAGTGTTTAACTAAGCTTTACAGGAATGTGGTTCTGAATATAAACAGTAACACCACCCCCATTGGCATTTTTGTATTTTCAGTAGATATTATAACCATGTATTGCTACCACTGACTCATCAAAGGTATTATCTAAGTGAGTTTCAGAGATAATCAGTGTATATGCCTAGAATTATGTTTTGTTAACGTCAGTATTGCCTTGTAACTTAAGCTTCATGCTTTGTATGTGAATCCATTCATTTTACAAAGTTATTCAATAACACTTGGTTTGATATTCACTTCTCATGACCATTCATGCTCTGTCATATCCTCACATGGTCTCTCCTATCATTGCTACGCAGATGACACACAATTCATCTTCTCCTTTCCCCCTTCTGATAACCAGCTGGCGAATCGCATCTCTGCATGTCTGGCAGAAATATCAGTGTGGATGACGGATCACCACCTCAAGCTGAACCTCGGCAAGACGGAGCTGCTCTTCCTCCCGGGGAAGGACTGCCCGCTCCATGATCTCGCCATCACGGTTGACAACTCCGTTGTGTCCTCCTCCCAGAGTGCAAAGAACCTTGGCGTGACCCTGGACAACACCCTGTCGATCTCCGCTAAAATCAAAGCGGTGACCCGATCCTGTAGGTTCATGCTCTACAACATTCGCAGAGTACGACCCTACCTTACACAGGAAGCGGCACAGGTCCTAATCCAGGCACTTGTCATCTCCCGTCTGGTTTACTGCAACTCGCTGTTGGTTGGGCTCCCTGCCTGTGCCATTAAACCCCTACAACTCATCCAGAACGCTGCAGCCCGTCTGGTGTTCAACCTTCCCAAGTTCTCTCACGTCACCCCGCTCCTCCGCACACTCCACTGGCTTCCAGTTGAAGCCTGCATCTGCTACAATACCATGGTGCTTGCCTACGGAGCTGTGAGGGGAACGGCACCTCCGTACCTTCAGGCTCTGATCAGTCCCTACACCCAAACGAGGGCATTGCGTTCATCCACCTCTGGCCTGCTGGCCCCCCTACCTCTGCGGAAGCACAGTTCCCGCGCAGCCCAGTCAAAACTGTTCGCTTCTCTGGCATCCCAATGGTGGAACAAGCTCCCTCACGACGCCAGGACAGCGGAGTCACTCACCACCTTCCGGAGACACTTGAAACCCCACCTCTTTAAGGAATACCTGGGATAGGATAAAAGTAATCCTCCTACCCTCCCCCTACCCCACCTCCCACCCCTCCAAAAAAATAATAATAATAATAATAATAATAGATATATATATATATGGGTTGTACAGTCGTGGTCAAATGTTTTGAGAATGAAACAAATATTAATTTTCACAAAGTCTGCTGCCTCAGTTTTTATGATGGCAATTTGCATATACTCCAGAATGTTATGAAGAGTGATCAGATGAATTGCAATTAATTGCAAAGTCCCTCATTGGCATGAAAATGAACTTAATCCCAAAAAAACATTTCCACTGCATTTCATCCCTGCCACAAAAGGACCAGCTGACATCATGTCAGTGATTCTCTCGTTAACACAGGTGAGAGGATTGACGAGGAAAAGGCTGGAGATCACTCTGTCATGCTGATTGAGTTAGAATAACAGACTGGAAGCTTTAAAAGGAGGGTGTTGCTTGAAATCATTGTTCTTCCTCTGTTAACCATGGTTACCTGCAAGGAAATACGTGCCATCATCATTGCTTTGCACAAAAAGGGCTTCACAGGCAAGGATATCCAGCAAGCGCCAGGACCGTCTCCTAAGGTTCAGCTGCGGGATCGGGGCACCACCAGTGCAGAGCTTGCTCAGGAATGGCAGCAGGCAGGTGTGAGTGCACAGTGAGTCGAAGACTTTTGGAGGATGGCCTGGTGTCAAGAAGGGCAGCGAGGAAGCCACTTCTCTCCAGGAAAAACATCAGGGACAGACTGATATTCTGCAAAAGGTACAGGGATTGGACTGCTGAGGACTGGGGTAAAGTCATTTTCTCTGATGAACCCCCTTTCCGATTGTTTGGGGAATCTGGAAAAAAGCTTGTCTTGAGAAGACAAGGTGAGCGCTACCATCAGTCCTGTGTCATGCCAACAGTAAAGCATCCTGAGACCATTCATGTGTGGTGTTGCTTCTCAGCCAAGGGAGTGGGCTCACTCACAATTTTGCCTTAGAACACAGCCATGAACAAAGAATGGTACCAACACATCCTCCGAGAGCAACTTCTCCCAACCATCCAAGAACAGTTTGGTGACGAACAATGCTTTTTCCAGCATGATGGAGCACCTTGCCATAAGGCAAAAGTGAAAACTAAGTGGCTCGGGGAACAAAACATCGAAATTTTGGGTCCATGGCCAGGAAACTCCCCAGACCTGAATCCCATTGAGAACTTGTGGTCAATCCTCAAGATGCGGGTGGACAAACAAAAACCCACAACTTCTGACAAACTCCAAGCATTGATTATGCAAGAATGGGCTGCCATCAGTCAGGATGTGGCCCAGAAGTTAATTGACAGCATGCCAGGTCGGATTGCAGAGGTCATGAAAAAGAAGGGTCAACACTGCAAATATTGACTCTTTGCATAAACTTAATGTAATTGTCAATAAAAGCCTTTGACACTTATGGAATGCTTGTAATTATACTTCAGTATACCATAGTAACATCTGACAAAAATATCTAAAAACACTGAAACAGCAAACTTTGTGAAGACCAATACTTGTGTCATTCTCTCAACTTTTGACCACGACTGTTTATAATACAATATCTTCATAAAGTATTCACACCCCTTGACTTTTTTCCACATTTGTTTGTGTTACAGCCTGAATTTAAAATGGATTGAATTGAGATGTTGTGTCACTGGCCTACAAACAATACACCATAATGTCACAGTGGAGTTATGTACTAAATAATAAAAAATGAGTAGCTGAAATGTCTTGAGTCAATAAGTATTCAACAACTTTGTTATGGCAAGCCTAAATAAGTTCAGGAGTAAAAATTTGAATAATAAGTCACATAATAAGTTGCATGGACTAATAGCGTTTAACATGATTTCTGAATTACTACCTCAACTCTGTACCCCACACATACAATTATCTGTAAGGTCCCTCAGTCGAGCAGTGAATTTCACAGATTCAAGCACAAAGACCAGAGAGGTTTTCCAAAGCCTCGCAAAGAAGGGCACCTATTGGTAGATAAAAAAAAAAAAAAACGGTCACTACAAAGATAAAGGCAACCTTCCTAAGTCAGTTGCCGGAGAGGAAGGAAACTGCTCAGGGATTGCACCATGAGGCCAAAGGTGACTTTAAAACAGTTACAGAGTTTAATGGCTGTGATAGGAGAAAACTGAGGATGGATCAACAACGTTGTAGTTACTCCACAATACTAACCTAAATGACAGAGTGAAAAGAAGGAAGTCTTTACAGAATAAAAATATTCCAAAACATGCATCCTGTTTGCAATAAGGCACTAAAGTAAAATTGCAGAAAATGTGGCAAAGAAATGTACATTATGTCCTGAATACAAAATATTATGATTCGGGCATATCCAACACAACACATCACTGAGTACCACGTCTTCATATTTTTAATCATGGTGGTGGCTTTATCATGTTATGGGTATGCTTGTCATCGGCAAGGACTAGGGAGTTTTTTAGGATAAAAATAATAGTGCTAAGCACAGGCAAAATCGTAGAGGAAAACCTGGTTCAGTCTGCTTTCCAACAGACACTAGGAGACAAATTCACCTTTCAGCAGGACAATAACCTAAAACACAAGGCCAAATATACACTGGAGTTGCTTACCAAGACGACATTGAATGTTCCTGAGTGGCTTAGTTACAGTTTTGATTTAAATCGGCTTGAAAATCTATGGCAAGTGTAGTGTCGAGTAAAATGTTGCTAGTCATTGCTGTAACAAAGGAGTCCGCTCATACTGAACCTTGATCATAAGTTTATTCACATCACAAGCTTTCAGCATGAGTTACAGGTGTCAAGATCACCCGGAGAGCAACGTCCCAGATTGCAATGGCTGCTCTAACCTCTTCTTCGCTTTTTACCCAGTATATATAATCTTCCCAAGATGTGGGTGGCTCCCTCTACTGTCCAATCCCCTGTCTACAACACACACTTCCTGTCTGTTGTATGTGGCGTTACACTAAAACATTCCCTCTTTTTACTAAAATAAACATCCTCAAAGGTTCCACTTAAACCCATAAAGAAAGTCATAATCTTAATACACTACACAAGACTTGAAAATACCTGTCTAGCAAAGATCAACAACCAACTTGACAGAGCTTGAAGAATTTGTGTATTGACTCAGGGGGTTGAATTCTTATCTAATCAAGATACACTACAGTTGAAGTCAGAAGTTTACATACACCTTAGCCAAATACATTTAAACTCAGTTTTTCACAATTTCTGACATTTAATCCTAGTAAAAATTCCCTGTCTTAGGTCAGTTAGGATCACCACTTTATTTTAAGAATGTGAAATGTCAGAATAATAGTAGAGAGAATGATTTATTTCAGCTTTTATTCATTTCATCACATTCCCAGTGGGACAGAAGTTTACATACACTCAATTAGTATTGGGTAGCATTGCCTTTAAATTGTTTAACTTGGGTCAAACGTTTCGGGTAGCCTTCCACAAGCTTCCCACAATAAGTTGGGTGAATTTTGGCCCATTCCTCCTGACAGAGCTGGTGTAACTGAGTCAGGTTTGTAGGCCTCCTTGCTCGCACACGCTTTTTCAGTTCTGCCCACAAAGTTTCTGTAGGATTGAGGTCAGGGCTTTGTGATGGCCACTCCAAAACCTTGACTTTGTTGTCCTTAAGTCATTTTGGCACAACTTTGGAAGTATGCTTGGGGTCATTGTTCATTTGGAAGACCCATTTGCGACCAAGCTTTAACTTCCTGACTGATGTCTTGAGATGTTGCTTCAATATATCCACATAATTTTCCTTCCTCATGATGCCATCTATTTTGTGAAGTGCACCAGTCCCTACTGCAGCAAAGCACCCCCACAGCATGATGCTGCCACCCCTGTGCTTCACGGTTGGGATGGTGTTCTTCGGCTTGAAAGCTACCCCCTTTTTCCTCCAAACATAACGATGGTCATTATGGCCAAACAGTTCTATTTTTGTTTCATCAGACCAGAGGACATTTCTCAAAAAAGTACGATCTTTGTCCCCATGTGCAGTTGGAAACCGTAGTCTGGCTTTTTTATGGCGGTTTTGGAAGAGTGGCTTCTTCCTTGCTGAGCGGCCTTTCAGGTTATGTCGATATAGGACTCGTTTTACTGTGGATATACAGTGAGGGAAAAAAGTATTTGATCCCCTGCTGATTTTGTACGTTTGCCCACTGACAAGGAAATGATCAGTCTATAATTTTAATGGTAGGTTTATTTGAACAGTGCGAGACAGAATAAAAATAAAAATAAACAGAAAAACGCATGTCAAAAATGTTATGAATTGATTTGCATTTTAATGAGGGAAATAAGTATTTTAACCCCTCTCAATCAGAAAGATTTCTGGCTCCCAGGTGTCTTTTATACAGGTAACGAGCTGAGATTAGGAGCACACTCTTAAAGGGAGTGCTCCTAATCTCAGCTTGTTACCTGTATAAAAGACACCTGTCCACAGAAGCAATCAATCAATCAGATTCCAAACTCTCCACCATGGCCAAGACCAAAGAGCTCTCCAAGGATGTCAGGGACAAGATTGTAGACCTACACAAGGCTGGAATGGGCTACAAGACCATCACCAAGCAGCTTGGTGAGAAGGTGACAACAGTTGCTGCGATTATTCGAAATTAAAGAAACACAAAATAACTGTCAATCTCCCTCGGACTGGGGCTCCATGCAAGATCTCACCTCGTGGAGTTGCAATGATCATGACAACGGTGAGGAATCAGCCCAGAACTACACGGGAGGATCTTGTAAATGATCTCAAGGCAGCTGGGACCATAGTCACCAAGAAAACAATTGGTAACATACTATGCCGTGAAGGACTGAAATCCTGCAGCGCCCGCAAGGTCCCCCTGCTCAAGAAAGCACATATACAGGCCCGTCTGAAGTTTGCCAATGAACATCTGAATGATTCAGAGGAGAACTGGGTGAAAGTGTTGTGGTCAGATGAGACCAAAATCGAGCTCTTTGGCATCAACTCAACTCGCTGTGTTTGGAGGAGGAGGAATGCTGCCTATGACCCCAAGAACACCATCCCCACCGTCAAACATGGAGGTGGAAACATTATGCTTTGGGGATGTTTTTCTGCTAAGCGGACAGGACAACTTCACCGCATCAAAGGGACGATGGACGGGGCCATGTACCGTCAAATCTTGGCTGAGGTCCTCCTTCCCTCAGCCAGGGCATTGAAAATGGGTCGTGAATGGGTATTCCAGCATGACAATGACCCAAAACACACGGCCAAGGCAACAAAGGAGTGGCTCAAGAAGGAGCACATTAAGGTCCTGGAGTGGCCTAGCCAGTCTCCAGACCTTAATCCCATAGAAAATCTGTGGAGGGAGCTGAAGGTTCGAGTTGCCAAACGTCAGCCTCGAAACCTTAATGACTTAGAGAAGATCTGCAAAGAGGTGTGGGACAAAATCCCTCCTGAGATGTGTGCAAACCTGGTGGCCAACTACAAGAAACATCTGACCTCTGTGATTGCCAACAAGGGTTTTGCCACCAAGTACTAAGTCATGTTTTGCAGAAGGGTCAAATACTTATTTCCCTCATTAAAATGCAAATCAATTTATAAAAAAAAATTCTGGATTTTTTTGTTGTTATTCTGTCTCTCACTGTTCAAATAAACCTACCATTAAAAGTATAGACTGATCATCTCTTTGTCAGTGGGCAAACGTACAAAATCAGCAGGGGATCAAATACTTTTACTATTCCCCCTCAGGAGACTAAAAAGATTTGGCATGGGTCCTCAGATCCTCAAAAAATTCTACAGCTGCACCATCGAGAGCATCCTGACTGGTTGCATCACCGCCTGGTATGGCAACTGCTTGGCCTCTGACCGCAAGGCACTACAGAGGGTAGTGCGTACGGCCCAGTACATCACTGGGGCAAAGCTCCCTGCCATCCAGGACCTCTATACCAGGCGGTGTCAGAGGAAGGCCCTCAAAATTGTCAAAGACTCCAGCCACCCTAGTCATAGACTGTTCTCTCTGCTACCGCACGGCAAGCGGTACCGGAGTGCCAAGTCTAGGTCCAAAAGACTTCTCAACAGCTTCTACCCCCAAGCCATAAGACTCCTGAACAGCTAATCATGGCTACCCGGACTATTTGCACTGCCCCCCCACCCCATCCTTTTTACGCTGCTGCTACTCTGTTAAGTATTTATGCATAGTCACTTTAACTCTACCCACTGCTGAAGAGCGTAGCGAGTAAAAATCGTCTGTCGTCGGTCAGCACAATAACTTTTCCTCTGGATTTTCATGAAATGGGTTTCCATGGCAGAGCAAATGGGTTTCCATGGCACACAAGCCTAAGATCACCATGCACATTTCCAAGTGTCGGCTGGAGTGGTGTAAAGCTCACCGCCATTGGACTCTGTAGTAGTGGAAACACGTTCTCTGGAGTGATGAATCACGCTTCACCATCTGGCAGTCAGGTTTGGCGGCCCGAATGCATAGTGCCAACTGTAAAGTTTGGTGGAGGAGGATTAATGGTCTGGGGCTGTTTTTCATGGTTCAGGCTAGGCCCCGTAGTTCCAGTGAAGGGAAATCTTAACGCTACAGCATACAATGACATTCTAGACGATTCTGTGCTTCCAACTTTGTGACAACAGTTTGGGGAAGACCCTTTCCTGTTTCAGCATGACAATGCCCCCGTGCACAAAGCGAGGTCCATACAGAAATGGTTTGTCGAGATCGATGTGGAAGAACTTGACTGGCCTGCACAGAGCCTTGACCTCAACCCCATTTAACACCTATGGGATGAATTGGAATGCCGACTGCGAGCCAGTCCTAATCGTCCAACATCAGTACCTGACCTTACTAATGCTCTTGTGGCAGAATGGAGGCAAGTCCCCACAGCAATGTTCCAACATCTAGTGGAAAACCTTCCCAGAAGAGTGGCGCAGCAAAGGGGGGACCAACTCCATATATTGGAATTAGATGTTCGACGAGCATGTGTCCACATACTTTTGGTCATGTAGTGTATATTAGTGTTTATTTTTCATAAAACATTTTCAAATGTTTTTACAAAATGTCTACTTTGACATTACAAAGTATTTTGTGTAGATAGTTGACAAAAATTACAACTAAATCCATTTTAATCCCACTCTGTAACACAACAAAATGTGGAAGAATTCAAGGGGTGTGAATACTTTCTGAAAGCACTGTATATGCTTAGGCTATATGATAAATATTACCCAACTACAGTGACGACCTGTTGGAGGAGTTGGGTACATTTCAGATTAAAACCCTGCAGTGTTGTGACTTGTCTCCAGATGTTGTTGGGTTGGTCCAATTGGTTACAGTAGATGGGGGCGGGCCCTGCCCCTTCACCAACCCAAACCCTGCACCAACCCAAAACCTAAGCCTTTAACATTTAACCATGTTAAGAAGTTTTCTGAGTATCATAGGCCTCCTGTTGTGAAAGCAGAAGCCTGTATTTGTTGCTGTGGTTACGGCTTGTTTTCCATCATAACAGCTTATATGTAGACTTCTTTATTGTGTGTGTAAAGAGCCATGACACTGTGATGTCACCACATCTTGGTAAATAACAAGTTGTTACAACCATAAACTAAATACTAAATATTCTAAGCATTCCAATTTAATAATGTTTGAAAACTGATTTCCAGGTAAAACGTTTAAGGCACACCTTTCATTTCCAACGTAAAATGTTAAACTTGGACCATTAAACATAACCCAAGCTAAAAATAGTACACAGTAAAAATAACACATTCCAATGGCATGACATTGTGACGGTCGACATTTACCCATTTAGTCCAAATATTGCTGTAGCCTACTCCCCGGGCGGTTTGGAGTATAAATATGGGTGGGTGAGAGGCACGTTCCCAGAATAGAGCCTTTCTGTGTGTTGAAAAGGATAATTGCTCATCTTAGCTCACCCAAGATGCAACACTCTCTCTCTCTCTCCTTATCCAATGGCAATATAAACTTCTGCTGCATTCTTGGGAGAAATAGTTATGTTGACCTCTCTCTCTTTCACAGTGTTTTTTATTTTTGATCTGGGGGTTGATAGGAGCGTTTGTACTGCAGAGAGAGAGAGTGGGGAGGCTGGACTGAGAGACTGAGAGCTAAACTAAGCTGGTGTGGGTGGATTGTGTGTGTGGGAGTGGGGGGGTGACGACATCAGTTCTCTGGCTCTCTGGTTATTTGAACATTGAGAGTCAGGGCCAGAAATGAGGGAGTAGTTATGCATGGCCCTGGCTGTTTATTATGTGGGTCAGTGGGCTCCTCTTTAACCTTTCAGCTTCACCTCTCCCCTACAGGAAGTGACCAATAGACCCTGAGCCGTGAGTCTGGCCTGACTGAAAAGACAAGTCATGTGTGCAGCCTGGAAAGGAAGTCAAACACAGTGACAGCGCCAGAGAAATCCCTTTGTAGTGCGTCAATGCAGAGGGCACCAATTATTGTGCTGTTTACTCGAGGGAAACAAGGCAAGTGTTTGGTTGGATGGATGGATGTGCAGCAGTACCAGAGTTTTATCAGTAAAGACTACAAGGCAGAGGTTAATGGAAGGGAGGGGCATCTGAGTACTGAGAATCCTCTTAATTAAAGACTCTCTCTCTCTTTCTCTCCCCCCTCTTTCTCCCTCTTTCTCCCTCTTGCTCTCTCTCTCTCTTTCTCCCCCCTCTTTCTCCCTCTTTCTCTCTCTTGCTCTCTCTCTCTGTCACTCTCGCCCACTCTTCCGCTTGCTTGCTCTCTCTATGTCTGTCTCTCTCTCTCTCTCTCTCCCTCTCTGTCTCTCTCTCTCTCTCTATCTATCTCTCTCTCTCTCTACAGGGGAAAGTACTGTACCAGTAGATTAAAAAACAAATCTCAATCTAAATTGTTGATGACATTTGCTGAGGCACAGACCGGACAGACCGGTGCTTGCGTTTGGCATCACATGCACCCAAATTGGCCTTCCTGTTTACGCAGCTGCTTTATATCCAAGGGAATTCCAGATCAAACAGCTCTACGTTGGAAATTACAGAAAATACGCTGTCCTAAATATCTGCACCTGGAACTGCGTGGTCAGACTCCTCCAGCCATACTCTGGCCTCCCTCTATGAGACATTATGAAAAGCATGTATGTACTCACTACTGTAAGTCGCTTTGGATAAAAGCAACTGCTACATGGCATATTCTATTAGAGTTAGGGGGGCTAGACGACCACCTCTGAGTGGGTTGGAACAACACTAAAAGCACAATCCTGGGGACCACAGTAGCCTGCAAACAGTTGTTTGTTCCCCTGCTCACTCTCCCAAGTTCTGCCTGTGAACTGGATCTCTCTCTCTCTCTCTCTCTCTCTCTCTCTCTCTCTCTCTCTCTCTCTCTCTCTCTCTCTCTCTCTCTCTCTCTCTCTCTCTCTCTTTCTTTCTCTCTCTCTCTCTCTCTCTCTCTTTCTCTCTCTCTCTCTCTCTCTCTCTCTCTCTCTCTCTCTCTCTCTCTCTCTCTCTCTCTCTCTCTCTCTCTCTCTCTCTCTCTCTCTCGCTCTCAGGATGTAAGGACACATCTGTCCACAGCAGGCCTATGGGACTTCACCTCACTGACTGTGGCCAAAATGTCAGGAATGTTGAGTTCAATACTGGTCAGTCGGTCAGGGCGGTCGGCCAGTCTACCAGCCATCCATCTGAGGCATCCCAGGTCAGAAGAACTCTTCAGAGGCATTTCTGTCTCTCTGGGCCCAGACTGAGCAATGTCCTGCCAGGAGTTGTGTTATTGCCCCTTGAGGCCAGGGATGGAAAGACAGGGAGGGAGAGACAGGGAGGGAGAGGGATAGGGAGATGGAGAGGGAGAAAGAGAGAGAGACAGTTGGGAAAGGAAAACAGGATAACATGAAACATTAGAGAGAGGAGAGGGAGAGGGAGAGAGAGAGAAACAGAGAGAGGGAGAGAGAGAGAGAGAGAGAGAGAGACCCAGTTCACAGGCAGGGGCAGTGGCAGTGGCAGAGGGAGAGGGAGAGGGAGAGGGAGAGGGAGAGGGAGAGGGAGAGGGAGAGGGAGAGGGAGAGGGAGAGAGAGAGGGAGAAGGAGAGAGAGAGTGATACCACCCTGCTCCAACCCAACAGCCCATGTATCACATTGAACAGAAGGTTCATATTTTGGTTTGTAAGGGCATATTGAGAATACACTAATATTAACCTTCCTTCTTTAACCTGTCTCTTCCCATTCATCTACACTGATTGAAGTAGATTTAACAAGTGACATCAATAAGGGATCATAGCTTTCACCTGGATTCACCTGGTCAGTCTACACTACATGACCAAAAGTATATGAACACCTGCTTCTCGAACATCTCTCATTCCAAAATCATGGGCATTAATATGGAGTTGGTCCCCCCCTTTGCTGCTATAACAGCCTCCACTCTTTTGGGAAGGCTTTCCACTAGATGTTGGAACATTGCTGCAGGGACTTGCTTCCATTCAGCCACAAGAGCATTAGCGAGGTCGGGCACTGATGTTGGGCGATTAGGCCTGGCTCGCAGTCGGTGTTCAAATTCATCCCAAAGGTGTTTGATGGGGTTGAGGTCAAGGCTCTGTGCAGGCCAGTCAAGTTCTTCCAAACTGATCTCAACAAACCATTTCTGTATGGACCTTGCTTTGTGCACGGGGGCATTGTCATGCTGAAACAGAAAAGGGTCTTCCCCAAACTGTTGCCACAAAGTTGGAAGCACAGAATCGTCTAGAATGTTTACCTTCACTGGAACGAAGGGGCCTAGCCCGAACAATGAAAAACAGCCCCAGACCATTATTCCTCCTCCACCAAACTTTACAGTTGGCACTGCATTCGGGCAGGTAGCGTTCTCCTGGCATCCGCCAAACCCAGATTTGTCCGTCGGACTGCCAGATGGTGAAGCGTGATTCATCACTCCAGAGAATGCGTTTCCACTGCTCCAGAGTCCAATGGCGGTGAGCTTTACACCACTCCAGCCAATGCTTGGCATTGCACATAGTGATCTTAGGCTTGTGTGCGGCTGCTCGGCCATGGAAACACATTTCACGAAGCTCCTGACGAACAGTTCTTATGCTGACATTGCTTCCAAAGGCAATTTGGAACTCGGTAGTGAGTGTTGCATCCGAGGACAGACGATTTTTACGCTCTACATGCTTTAGAACTTGGCGATCCCGTTCTGTGAGCTTGTGTGGCCTACCACTTCGCGGCTGAGCCGTTGTTGCTCCTAGACGTTTCCACTTCAAAATAACAGCACTTACAGTTGACAGGGGTAGTTCTAACCGGGCAGAAATTTGACTAACTGACTTGTTGGAAAGGTGGCATCCTATGATGGTGCCACGTTGAAAGTCACTGAGCTCTTTAGTAAGGCCATTCTACTGCCAATGTTTGTCTATGGAGATTGCATGGCTGTGTGCTCGATTTCATACACCTGTCAGCAACGGGTGTGGCTGAAATAGCCAATCCACTAATTTGAAGGGGTGTCCACATACTTTTGTATATATAGTGTATTTCATGGAAAGAGCAGGTGTTCTTAATGTTTGTACACTCAGTGTATACTCCTAATACTGTGTTGACATCAGTTGTTAGGAACGTCTATCAATTTACTAATCTTTCCCACCCTGCTCAACATGTAGTTGAGTGTAGTGTATTAAATATCTTTGTTTTGAGAAGGGGACATGTAGGAGGTGTGCGTTACTGCCTTTGATGTTTGTCAAATCCTGAATACCTCTGCATAAATATTTTTGTGCAGTCAGAAAGAGAACCAAGATATGGTAGCTCCTGACTGACAAATCATACAGTCGTTGCCAGAGTGATGATGAGGGATTGTAGTTTAAAGACAGTCGTTTGAAGAAAAGCAACACTTCAGCAACTTGGAAATTATATGGAATATCCTCTCTCTGTGAATGTAAAGCAGACTCACTTGGCACAGATGTCTATTCAACATCTAGTCCACGTGAGTTCAACGTAATTTAATTGAAATGACGTGGAAACAACATTGATTCAAAAAGTGTGTGCCTAGTGAGTAGTCTCTCTCTCTGTCTCTCTCTCTCTCACACTCCCTCTTTCTCTCTCTCTCCCTCTCTCTCTCTGTTCTCCAGGGTTTACCATTGTCTTCCTCTTCTCACTCTCCTCAAACCACAGGGGTGTGCCGTGCACCCCTCTCCTTTGTTGCTCTGTTCCACACCCTCTGACTCTCTACTACCCGTAGCCCCTGGCACTCAAACCGTCTGAACCCTCTAATATCCTTCAGCTGTCCAGAACAAAGACCCTTTTCCCCCTCTCTTTCTCCCTCTTATCCCCCCTTTCTATCCCGCTCTCTATCCCTCTCTCTATCCCTTCATCATATGCCACCTTTGGTTTCCCCCCCACCCCCCCGACTTAATTTCATATCCAGACCACTCCAAAAAAAAAAACTCCATCCCCCCACCCCTATGGATCATCATTCACTCTACTCTTACCTCTCCCCCTCAACCAATCAACCAATCCCCAGACAGGTTTGGAGCGTTGTGTTCAAAAGGGAAGAAGTATAGTCTTTCATCAAGCCTGCACAATTGAAAGGAGGGGCTCAGAATGGGGGGAGAGAGGGAAGGTGGAGAAGAGTGTAAGCAGCAGGAGGGAAGGGGAGGACCATCCTCCTCAGTGAATTTCATAAAAACAGAAATGGTAAAACATTAAAAAAGTTATCCTCTATAGATAAAACTATATTCAATATATTCACGTCACTAAATAGTCGTGGTCAAAAGTTTTGGTCTCCACAAAGTTTGCTGCCTCAGTGTTGATGATGGCAATTTGCATATACTCCAGAATGTCATGAAGAGTGATCAGATGATTTGCAATTAATTGCAAAGTCCCTCTTTGCCATGAAAATGAACTTAATCCCCAAAAAACATTTCCACTGCATTTCAGCCCTGCCACAAAAGGACCAGCTGCCATCATGTCAATTATTCTCTCATTAACACAGGTGAGAGTGTTGACAAGGACAAGGCTGGAGATCACTCTGTCATGCTGATTGAGTCAGAATAACAGACTGGAAGCTTTAAAAGGAGGGTGGTGCGTGAAATCATTGTTCTTTCTCTGTCAACCATGGTTACCTGCAAGGAAACACGTGCCGTCATCATTGCTTTGCACAAAAAGGGCTTCACAGGCAAGGATATTGCTGCTAGTAAGATTGCACCTAAATCAACCATTTATCGGATCATCAAGAACTTCAAGGAGAGAGGTTCAATTGTTGTGAAAAAGGCGTCAGTGCGCCCAAGAAAGTCCAGCAAGCGCCAGGACCGTCTCCTAAAGTTGATTCAGCTGTGGGATCGGGGCACCACTAGTGCAGAGCTTGCTCAGGAATGGCAGCAGGCAGGTGTGAGTGCATCTGCACGCACAGTGAGGCGAAGACTTTTGGAGGATGGCCTGGTGTCAAGAAGGACAGCGAGGAAGCCACTTCTCTCCAGGAAAAACATCAGGGACAGACTGATATTCTGCAAAAGGTACAGGGATTGGACTGCTGAGGACTGGGGTAGAGTCATTTTCTCTGATGAATCCCCTTTCCGATTGTTTGGGCCATCCGGAAAACACCTTGTCCGGAGAAGACAAGGTGAGCGCTACCATCAGTCCTGTGTCATGCCAACAGTAAAGCATCCTGAGACCATTCATGTGTGGGGTTGCTTCTCAGCCAAGGGAGTGGGCTCACTCACAGTTTTGCCTAAGAACACAGCCATGAATAAAGAATGGTACCAACACATCCTCCGAGAGCAACTTCTGCCAACCATCCAAGAAAAGTTTGGTGATGACCAATGCATTTTCCAGCATGATGGAGCACCTTGCCATAAGGCAAAAGTGATAACTAAGTGGCTCGGGGACCAAAACATCAACATTTTGGGTCCATGGCCAGGAAACTCCCCAGACCTTAATCCCATTGAGAACTTGTGGTCGATCCTCAAGAGGCGGGTGGACAAACAAAAACCCAAAACTTTTGACAAACTCCAAGCATTGATTATGCAAGAATGGGCTGCCATCAGTCATGATGTGGCCCAGAAGTTAACTGACAGCATGCCAGGGCGGATTGCAGAGGTCTTGAAAAAGAAGGGTCAACACTGCAAATATTGACTCTTTGCATAAACTGAATGTCATTGTCAATGAAAGCCTTTGACATGTATGGAATACTTGTAATTATACTTCAGTGTACCACAGTAACTACTGACATAAAGATCTAAGAACACTGAAGCAGCAAACTTTGTGGCGACCAATACTTGTGTCATTCTCAAAACTTTTGACCACGCTGTACAGTAGCCTCAACAGCACTCTGTAGGGTAGCACCATGGTGTAGCTGGAGGACAGCTATCTTCCGTCCTCCTCTTTGTACATAGACTTCAATACAAAACCTAGGAGGCTCTTGGTTCTCAGCCCCTTCCATAGACTTACACAGAAATTATGACAAATTCCGGAGGATGTGCTCCAACCTATCAGAGCTGTTGCAGCATGAACTGACATGTTGTCCACCCAATCAAAGGATCAGAGATTGAATCTAGTACTGAAAGCATAAGCTACAGCTAGCTAGCACTGCAGTGCATAAAATGTGGTGAGTAGTTGACTCAAAGAGAGAGAAAGACAATAGTTGAACAGTTTTGAACAAATTAATTTCGTCAAAAATGAAGGAGAAGCAATTTCTTTTCATTTTCGGTTTCACTTCGCTAGCGAATGCACCTAGCTAGTTTAGTCTACTCAAAACACCCGGCTCAAACAAAGGGATGTTAGCTAGCTGGCTATGACTATCCAACACAGCACTGGAACCATTCCAAGTCAAGGTAAGCTTTTGGTTTTATAAAATTATTTCCACCGGGGCCCGCCAGTGTAACCGCTATACTGCTTAGTGACTGTAACGTTACTGCATGATTGTAGGAGGTTTACTAATGCATTAGTTGTATTAGCTATGTTGACTAGGACATTACTTTAGATAATATGGTGACATCGATGTAGGCTGTGTGTAGCGGTTAGGATATGGTTTGAAACTTTTTTTTTCTTCGCCTGGTCACATCCTGCTGATGTGTTGTGCATTGAAGTCCACAAACGAAGGGAAAAGGTGAGTGAACTGTGCTTACGCGGGATCACGGGCGTATTCATTCGCCGATGCTGTTGAAAAACTTTTCTTAAACGGAAGCAAACGGAACGAAACGGGGATAAACATACCTGAATTTGTCCAATAGAAACTCTTGTTTGCAACTGTTGGACTAATGATTACACCCTAGATCAACTAGATGCAAGGCGGTATTGAATGTGTCGCTGTCTGTCCATGTGTCACTGTCTGTCACCTCAACATTTTCTCTCAACCTGTGTGAAGCTACGTTGTAAGCTTTCATTCATAGGCTAGGTTGTAACAACCTCATGATGGGTATAGGGAAATTTGAGTATCAAGATCGATGTTACATTGAACTGGGTGAATGGAATATGAATGACAGTCATCCAATTTGCTGTAATAGAAATAAGACCATGCTCATAAAAAATTTAAATTAAATGTCCTCCCTCTTCATAAACGGCACTGACCGCCACTGGCTGGGACAGATACATTTTCAAAGGGCTATTTTTTCATTTGTTTTCCTTCAACATTTCACTAAACAAAAAGAGAGAAAAACCACCCAGTCATAAAGGGGAATCTTTCAGGGACAACTCACTCTCGGCATTAGGAGAAGACATTCCCCATGCTTGTGGCTGCCAGGGAAGGGGAAGATAGTATCTGTGCCCAAAGAGCAAAGCATCTCTCCATTTCCAGCTGTCACCTTAAGTGAGCATCAAATGGGACTCACCAGAAGAACTCCTCCACCCTTTCTTGCAGCCATTAAGAGGGGTAGATATCTGTCTGAGACACTACATCCTACAAATTAAACCAGGATGTATGGATAGATCACCCTGAGGGTTGCTTTAATCCACCATCATCAGAACAACCACAATGCCACAAAGATCCCTCAGTTCCCACAAGCATGCTTTGGACAAAAGGAACATTTTTTATGAATTTCTCTGAAGGGACCTTATATCATTTGACATTGACATACGGTTGTGACTGAGAGCGTTAAGGCATGAACCCTGGTGCAGAAGGAGAGAGGGGGAGGGAGGATGATGATGAGGGGAAGGGTCTGCTCTGAAAGAGAGAGAGAGAGAGAGAGAGAGAGAGAGAGAGAGAGAGAGAGAGAGAGAGAGAGAGAGAGAGAGAGAGAGAGATTATCTCAGTAGTTAACACTTCATTACCTTGGGTCTCACATTGTTTTATGTGAACTGCTGTGTCTTTGGTGGGTTGTAACAGGATAGTGGATGTCAGGCCCCACATACTCACTCTTTTCCCCCTTGTTCCGTAGACACCCATAGACAACCCTGGTGTCAGGCAACCTGTAGCCGCTAGTTCAGCAGATTTGCAATCCTGCTTCATGCTGAAACTGACAGCCTAACCAGATTTGTTTACTTGCAGACTGGTTAATGAATTACATTAGTAATTTACCAGCATGTGAAACCGACGTCAGTGTGCTGTTAACAGTATTGTCACGGTTCCCTCAGACAGAACCCAGAAGCAGACCAGGACAAGGAGAGTTGAACGAAGGTGAGGGTTTATTACAGATTCAAAAAGGTGCAGAATAATCCAGGGACAGAGCGGGCGGCGTGGATGAGTTGTTGAGGGTGCAGTTGTTGGTCCAGTGATGGCTCGGCAGCCGCCGACCATCAGGCAGAGGTAGGGTGAAGGTTCGGACGAGTGACTGCAGATGGAACAAAAACGGAGGTAAGTAACAATAAACCAACAAGGTACCAAACAACAAAACTAACGCTAGACGCTCTAGGACTGATACTCTGATACACCTACTGTTCATGGCTAACGATCCGGCAGGAACTGGATGTTCGGCCAGAGCCTAAGAAGGGTGATGATCAGGACCAGGTGTGCAGATTGCTGATGGGATGCAGGTGCGGAAAACAAGAGCGCTCCCCGGAGCGTTCCCGAACCCTCGGGAAACTGGAGATTACGAACAGGAACACTAGTCACCAGACAGGACCCGACTCAGACAGCCGGGATCGTTACAGTACCCCCCCTCCGACGAACGCCACCGGGCGGACTCCCGGAGCGCCAGGATGGAGGCGGTAGAAGTCACTGATGAGGTCCGCATCTAGGACCTGTCGCCGCGGAATCCAACTCCTCTCCTCAGGGCCATACCCCTCCCAGTCCACGAGATACTGGAAACCCCGGCCCCGCCGTCTGGAATCCATGATGCGCCGCACCGTGTAGGCAGGACCACCTCCGATCATCCGAGGAGGAGGAGGAGGAGGCGGAGGAGGCAACAGAGGACTGAGGAAGACAGGCTTGAGGCAGGAGACATGAAAGGTGGGATGGACTCTGAGCGTCCTCGGTAGTTTGAGTCGAACTGCCACTGGATTGATCACCTTCTCCACCACAAACGGACCAATGAACTTCGGTAACAACTTCCTAGACTCAGTCCGTAACGGAAGATCCCGTGTGGCCAACCAAACCCTATCTCCGATGGTATAGGTGGGAGCGGGGATCCGGCGACGATTCGCCTGGAGCTGATACCGGTCCGAAACTCTAAGGAGTGCCTTTCTGGCCCGATGCCAGGTCCGGTGGCAACGACGAATATGGGCCTGAACAGAAGGCACTGAGAGCTCCTTCTCCTGAGAAGGAAACAGGGGAGGTTGGTAGCCATACAGGCACTGGAAGGGAGACATCCCAGTGGCAGATGTAGGAAGAGTATTGTGGGCATACTCAACCCAAGGCAACTGAGAGACCCAGGAGGTGGGGTTGGAAGAGACCAGACAGCGTAGCGTGGATTCCATCTTCTGGTTGGCTCTCTCCGCCTGACCATTGGATTGGGGGTGAAAACCAGATGTGAGACTGACTGTAGCTCCAATGGCCAAACAGAAGGACTTCCAGACAGCAGAGGTAAACTGAGGGCCACGGTCGGAAACGATATCACTGGGCAAACCGTGGACCCTGAAAACCTCCCTAACCAGGATCTCGGACGTCTCCGAGGCAGAGGGAAGCTTGGCAATTGGCACAAAGTGGGCGAACTTGCTGAATCTGTCCACGATAGTCAGAACGACCGTGTTCCCCTCAGAAGCGGGCAACCCAGTGACGAAGTCCAGGGCCAGATGCGACCATGGTCGCGGGGAATAGGAAGGGGGTGAAGTAGTCCAGAGCTGGGCCGATTGGTACTCTTATTCTGCGCACACACTGGACAGGCAGCAACAAACCCCCGAGTATCCTCGGCCATGGCAGGCCACCAAAAACGTCTGCGAAGAAACGCCATTGTCCGAGCCACGCCAGGGTGACAAGCCATCTTGCTGGCGTGGGACCATTTGAGGACAGCAGGGCGAACCGACTCAGGCACAAACAACCGACCGGGTGGACCGTTACCGGGACCGGGCTGAGTCCGAAGGGCCGCCAGCACCTCCTCCTCAATCTTCCACATAACTGCTCCCACGACGCAGTTCCGGGGGAGAATTGTCTCGGTCTTGGACCCACTCTCCTCCGTCTTGGAGAACATCCGGGACAAGGCGTCCGCCTTGCCGTTCTTAGATCCAGGTCGGAACGTCAGGAAAAACTTGAATCGTCCGAAAAACAACGCCCACCTGGCCTGACGGGAGTTGAGACGTTTAGCCGATTGCACGTAAGCAAGATTCTTGTGGTCAGTCCAGACAATAAACGGTTGCTCCGCCCCCTCCAACCAGTGGCGCCACTCCTCCAAGGCAAGTTTCACCGCGAGAAGCTCCCGGTTACCCACATCGTAATTCCTCTCCGCAGGCGAAAGGCGACGAGAGTAGTAGGCGCAGGGATGGAGTTTACTGTCCGTGGAGCATCGCTGCGACAGGATGGCGCCAACTCCCACATCAGACGCGTCCACTTCAACGACGAACTGACGGCCCGTGTCCGGTTGAGAGAGAATCGGTGCGTTGGTGAATCGCCTCTTCAAATCCAGAAACGCACGATCCGCCTCCGGATTCCACTTGAAGGTCCTGATACTGGAAGTCAAGGCGGTTAATGGAGCGGCCACACGGCTGTAATCCCGGATGAATCTGCGGTAGAAATTCGCAAACCCCAAAAATCTCTGGAGCTGCAATCTCGTACCGGGCTGGGCCCATTCCAGAACCGCTCTAACCTTCTCCTGGTCCATCCTAATCTCTCCCCTGGAGATGATGTACCCGAGAAAGGATGTCGTGTGGGCGTGAAACTCGCACTTCTCGGCCTTCACGAACAGGCGATTCTCCAACAATCGCTGCAGAACCTGCCGGACATGCTGGACGTGGTCGGAAGGTTCCTTCGAGAAGATCAGAATGTCATCCAGGTAAACAAACACGAAGAGACCGATCATATCTCTCAGGACGTCGTTCACCATACTCTGGAATACCGCTGGAGCATTGGTCAGTCCAAACGGCATCACCTGATACTCAAGTGACCCATCGGTGTATTGAAACCCGTCAACCACTCGTCCCCCTCTCTGATCCGGACCAGGTGATACGCATTGCGTAGGTCTAGCTTGGTGAACACCGTAGCACCCTGTAAGGAGTCGAAGGCAGAACTCATCAAGGGCAGGGGATACTTGTTCTTGACCGTGATGTCATTCAACCCCCGATAATCAATACACGGTCGAAGAGAGCCATCCTTCTTACCCACAAAGAAGAATCCTGCCCCCAGGGGTGATGACGAGGGACGAACGAGACCAGCAGCTAGGGACTCCTTGATGTAGGTCTCCAACGCCTCACGTTCAGGTCGGGAGATACTGTATAACCTTCCCTTGGGGTAGACAGCTCCAGGAACCAGGTTGATGGCACAATCATATGGTCGGTGGGGAGGGGAGTGACAGAGCCTTCTGCTTACTGAAAACTTCCCCCAAATCGTGATATGTCTCGGGAACCAGGGACAAATCTGGGGGTTTAGCCTCAATCACCTGACTGGGAACCGAATGGGGGCAGGCAGTCTTGAGACAGTTAGCATGACAATCAAGGCTCCAACTCGTTACCTTGCCCGTCACCCAATCGAACGTGGGATTGTGTTCCTTCAGCCAGGGGTATCCAAGGACCAGAGGAACATGGGAAGACGGCAGAATGAAAAATGAAATCATCTCAGAATGATTCCCCGACAACCGCATCTTAACCGGTTCAGTCCTCATCGTGATACGTGCCAGACTACTGCCGTTCAGAGTGGTCGCTTCAATGGCTTCCGGCAATTGCTCCTTGGAAAGCCCCAGCTGTTCCACCAACTCGGCATCAAGAAAGCTTCCATCGGCACCTGAATCGATAAAAGCGTTAAGCGCTAAGCTCTGATTCCTGTTCACAAGGGTAGCCGGGAAGCGGGGTCTGACAGAGGTACTGAGAGGTTGAAACTGGCTCGCTAAAAGTCCTCCCAACTTTAGCGAGCCGGGCAGTTTGACGACCGCCGGGAACAAGTGGAGATGTAATGTCCCGAGCGACCACAGTAGAGGCAGCAGTTGGTCTTACGTCTATGTTGACGCTCCTCCTTGGTTAACCCGTGCCGCCCCCACTTGCATGGGTTCAGAATCGGGGAGAGGTCCTCTCCACTAATCCTTTGTGGTGGAGAATGATCGACGTGTTCTGGTCCACCACCCGACCCGACTGGGAACTGAGAAGCTGATCGATTGGACGGACCCCATTGCTTCTCCCTCCTTCGCTCTCGGACTCGATTATCCACCCGAATAGACAAGGCTACCAAGCTGTCCAGGTCACTAGGCTCTGGATAGGAGATCAACTCATCCTTGAGCTGCTCCGACAGACCCTGGTAAAAGGCCGCTTGCAAAGACTCCTCGTTCCACCCACTCTCCACAGCCAACGTCTTGAACTCGATCACGAAGTCGGCCACGCTGCGAGTTCCTTGGTGAAGAGAAAACAGGCGCCTAGCTGCGTCCCTCCCTCGGACGGAATGGTCGAAGAGCTTCCTCATCTCGGCCGTGAACCCCTGGTATGAAGCCATGCAGGGATCCTGTCGTTCCCAAACGGCTGAAGCCCACTCCAGCGCTCGACCACGCAGCAACTCAATCACAAAGGCTATCCTAGCCTTGTCTGTGGCATAAGAGTAGGGCTGTAGATCGAACACTAATCCACACTGCATAAGGAAGGAACGGCATCTTCCCAGCTCCCCCTCATATTTATCCGGTGTCGGAACCTTGGGCTCACGGAGGGACACAACTTCAGAAGCGGCAGGCGAGATGGGTGAAACCGGTAGTGGGTCCTCCACCGGATACTGACGTTGGTTCTGGACCTCCGTCAGCCCGGTAGAAAGGTTCCGAACTGACAACGCGATCTCCTGTAGTACCGTGCTATGATGGCCCAACATCTTCTCCTGCTGGGTAATGGCATGGCGAACAGAGTCCAGGTCCGCTGGGTTCATTACTGGCCGGATCGTTCTGTCACGGTTCCCTCAGACAGAACCCAGAAGCAGACCAGGACAAGGAGAGTTGAACGAAGGTGAGGGTTTATTACAGATTCAAAAAGGTGCAGAATAATCCAGGGACAGAGCGGGCGGCGTGGATGAGTTGTTGAGGGTGCAGTTGTTGGTCCAGTGATGGCTCGGCAGCCGCCGACCATCAGGCAGAGGTAGGGTGAAGGTTCCGGACGAGTGACTGCAGATGGAACAAAAACGGAGGTAAGTAACAATAAACCAACAAGGTACCAAACAACAAAACTAACGCTAGACGCTCTAGGACTGATACTCTGATACACCTACTGTTCATGGCTAACGATCCGGCAGGAACTGGATGTTCGGCCAGAGCCTAAGAAGGGTGATGATCAGGACCAGGTGTGCAGATTGCTGATGGGATGCAGGTGCGGAAAACAAGAGCGCTCCCCGGAGCGTTCCCGAACCCTCGGGAAACTGGAGATTACGAACAGGAACACTAGTCACCAGACAGGACCCGACTCAGACAGCCGGGATCGTTACAAGTATAGCTTCCTCCACTGTCCATGTCCCATACCAGGCTCGAACAAGTGGTCCTCTGATCGCTAACACATGTGACAGCCCTCCTTGACAACGTACCAACCAAGTGAACTACAGAAAAGGATCCAATTCGATAACTCCATTGGCGCCATTTTGCTTTCACAAAGACTTGGTTGGATAGCGGAGTGGGTGACAATGATCTTGCCATTGATGGATTTGGCTTACCAGTCCGTTTGGATAGAGACAAGTTGAGGACTGGAAAAGAACAGGGCGGTGGGGTTTGCGTTGACGTAAATAAGAACTGGCGCAAAACAGTATTAGTGCTAGATAAAATCTGTAAATCTTACATTTAACATCTTGCCGTCTTTCTCCGCCCCTTTTATCTGCCACAGAATTTCCCCAACTATTCTATGTTGTTGTTTATATCCACCCATGTGCCAATGCTGATAAAGCTACAGAACTCTTAGAAAACACCCTGCACAAACTTCATACCATATCACCAGATTCTCTCAAGTTTCTCCTTGGGGATTATAACCATTCCATCATGGATAAAGCACTAAAAGGCTATCATCAATATTTGACCTGTGGTACTCGCCACAATAGGATTCTGGACTTATTCTATGGCCCAGTTCCAGGAGCCTATAGGTCAATCCTCCTGCCCCCCCTCGGACCGGCTGATCACAATATCGTTCTACTTGCCCCTGCCTACACTCCAGTGGTGAAGAGAGTAAAGAGGGAGGTGAGAAAAGTTAAAACATGGACTGCCCCAATTATTAATGCGCTGCAAGGCTGTTTTAACTGCACCAATTGGGAACTGTTCTTTGGTCATGCTCCATCTAAAATGAACAAGTACTAACAGTGTCAAAATACATTACTTTTTGTGTTGACTTAATAATCCCAACAAAACAGATTACAATGTTTCCCAACAATAAACCCTGGGTTACCAAGGAGCTCAGGGGCATTCTTAATGAGATTTTTTTTTTTTTCACAGATACAGTGGAGCAGAAAAAATGGTTAACAAGGAAGTCAAGCAAGCCATCAGATGAGTTAGAAATCTACAGTACCAGTCAAAAGTTTGGAAACACCTATTAATTCCAGGTTATTATTATTATTTTTTTTTACTATTTTCTACATTGTAGAGTAATAGTGAAGACATCAAAACTATGAAATAACACATATGGAATCATGTAGTAACCAACAAAGTGTTAAACAAATCAAAATATATTTTATATTTGAGATTCTTCAAATAGCCACCCTTTGCCTTGATGACAGCTTTGCACACTCTTGGCATTCTCTCAACCAGCTTCATGAGGTAGTCACCTGGAATGCATTTCAATTAACAGGTGTTAAAAATTTAATTTGTGGAATGTAATGCGTTTGAGCCAATCAGTTGTGTTGTGACAAGGTAGGGGTGATATACACAAAGACAAAGTCCATATTATGGCAAGAACAGCTCAAATAAGCAAAGAGAAACGACAGTCCATCATTACTTTAAGACATGAAGGTCAGTCAATCTGGAAAATTTCAAGAACTTAAAACGTTTCTTCAAGTGCAGTCGCAAAAACCATCAAGCACTATGATGAAACTGGCTCTCATAACTTTTAACACCTGTTAATTTAAATGCATTCCAGGTGACTACCTCATGAAGCTGGTTGAGAGAATGCCAAGAGTGTGCAAAGCTGTCATCAATGCAAAGGGTGGCTACTTTGAAGAATCGAAAATCAAAAATCTATTTTGATTTGTTGAACACTTTTTTGGTTATTACATGATTCCATACGTGTTATTTCATAGTTTTGATGTCTTCACTATTATTCTACAATGTAGAAAATAGTAAAAATAAAGAAAAACCCTGGAATGAGTAGGTGTTTGTCCAAACTTTTGACTGGTACTGTATATAAAAACAAGATTGAGCAGAAGTTTGAGCAGGGGGACTACAGGGCAGCCTGCAGGGTATTAACAACAGCACTGACCTCTCGTGTGATGAAGTTCCTGGAGAAGTTGGTCAGGGTCCACATCACATCTGTGGCAGGTGCTCTGCTGCTGGATCGCCTCCAGTTCGTGTACCGCACCAAGAGAGGTGTGGACGACGCCAAGCTGCTTCTAATGGACACCATTCACAGACATCTGAAGAGCAGGGGGGCTTTTGTCAGGCTCCTATTTGTGGACTTCTCGTCTGCATTTAACACCATGCAGCCTGCCATCCTCGCCAGAAAACTTGATTCACAGTTAAATCTCGACAATGGTCTTATTTAATGGATTATGGGTTTTTTAACTGATAGGCCACAGAGAGTCTATGCTAATGGTGCCATGTCAGACACCCTACTCACTAGCACAGAATCACCACAAGGGTGTGTACTGTCACCCCTTCTTTTTATTCTCTACACCAATGACTGTCAGAGTGCCCACGCCCACTGCCATCTTGTGAAGTTTGCTTATGACACAGTCCTCCTCTCACTCCTCTCAGGGTCTGAGCAGGACCACGGCCCAGCCCTCCAGGAATTAATTGACTGGTGTGACAGTGCGCTGCTGGAGTTGAATGTCTCCAAGATGAAGGAAATGGTTGTCGACTTCAGGAGGAAGCCCCCCAGGATGGACCAGGTGATCATCCATAGTGAGGAGGTTGACATTGTGGACCAGTATAAATATCTTGGTACCATCTTTGATAACACCCTGAAGTTAGAAAAAAAACACAGACTCCATCATCAAAAGGCACAGGGCCTCGTTTGTGCCCGAGGTCATCCACCTGGTAAACAGGACCATTAAGGAAGACCTAGGGACTACTCTAGAGATAGTTTAGCCCTGCAATTAATTAAGAACTGTGGCTACCATTACGTTTTTGTTTCTAAATTCCACTATGCACCTTTAACTGATGCCTTAATAAGTGTTTATATTTATTTTTTATACTGTCAGTGAGTGTTTGTCCTGTTTGAAGCACCCTGTCAGCCCGGAATGAATTGCCCCTTGGGGATAAATAAAGTTGTATTGTATTGTATTTCAATCTAGCTGTGGAGTGAGTTTACGGCACGTTCTTATCACTGTTACACAAGCTTAACTTATGTTTTAGAGCAGACAGTTGTCTTGGAGTGGACAGGTCTGTTGACGTGGCTAGCAGGCTAACAGGCTAAACTAAACCTGAGTTTCTTAGCAGCTAACAAGCAAATCATCTACACATAGCAGCAGGGGTTGGAACCGAACAGAACCACTATTATTTATTTCTTTGTTCCACTGTTCTGACCAGTACAATAAAGTTCTGATCCGGTTCAAACCCCCCAAAAAGTACTGGTTTATATCGTTCATTTCTGTTCCTTTTTTAACCTGTGAAATCGACCGTTTTTTACATTTAGCTAATTATATTACTTCACCAGTCAGTGCGGATAGAGCAGCTTGCTATGGAGTGGCATGCTAGTTGTTTACATGTGTGATGGACAGACAAGTGTAGGGCGTGAGATATGACTGAAATTTCTGCGGGTTGGAAGAGAGCGAGAGAGGGTGGAGGAGGAGGCTTGGCTTGAAGCACTTGGCATCTTGTTATGACATCCATTATCTGAATTAGGCCCACAGAATTACACCTACAGAGGAGCGGCTTCTATGGAGGAACTTTGAATGTCCTTTGAACTTCCTAGAGTTGGCTTAACGCTGGACCAGTGCTCTAACAAGCAGAATTAAAAACGTAATATATTAAAAGTTAATATATCCAATGTGAAACGTGATAACTATAGTATCCTTAACTGGCATTCAAAAAGTATCCATTCTTCTCTAATTAAACTCCCTCTTCTGAATCACGCTTGTAATGTCAGTACAGTAGCTTGTGCTTCGGCGGGGGGAGGTGCAGGTAACCAACACACACACACACACTGGCAAAGATTTTCAGCTGGCAGGCAGACATTGGAAGAAGTTTCTGAGTGACAGAGTGAGGGCTTTGCATAGGTGCTTTGTTGCATTTTTTGTGGGACTGGAAAAAAATGCCCTAAATGTAAAATAACTTTATTAACTGGTTCCCATGCTTTTTAAATAACGGTTCTGGACTGGTCACATCAATCATCATCATCTCAGTTTGAAGATGTGCAGTCTGTCGCCCTGGGTGATAAGGGCATGTGACAAGAGCCATTGTGTCAGGAACAAGATGGCAAAGCGTGAGAAAGAGTGGCAGGGAAGAAGGGTGGAGGATGGGACAATACAGTACTGTACATCATGACACAGCCACTTAAATCCCCCATCCTGGTGTGAGTCAAATCGTATAAATCAATGTTAATTGTGGTATGGAAACTCTATTATGATAACTAAAACATTAACCAAGCTAGTACTTTCAGAGTTGTTTCTGATCTCCTCTACTTTCTAATGAGCACATTCCCAAGCAGAATTGTTGCAGGCCTGTCCTTTGTTGTTATACTGTATTTCAGGCCTAGTATCGTGAGTGGAGTTTCCTTCTCCAGTTTTGAGACTTAAACTTGATCTGAAAAATTGCATATCAGAAAGGAAAATGGCAGTGAATGGAAAGAGGGGAAAATAAACTTTAATCACAGAAATACAGACCCAGAAAAAAGGAGAGGCAGACACAAGTGGAAACCAGAGGAATGCTAGCCAGCTGGGGGATGCATCTAGCCCATCCAGCCCATTCTGCTGCATTTTAATGGCAGGCAGGAGTGAGCTAGAGGATGGTGTGGGGGGAAGGGAAAGGCCCCGAAACAAAAGCCAAATTGAAGGATAAGCTAAAACCAGCACAGCTAAAACCCTGTGGCTGGGACTGGGTCCCAGAAGTGCAGAGCTGCAGGCAGGCTGGCCGCACATCTCTGGGCCCTGGTCAAGACTCCTTTCCCTTTCTCAGCCTTCCCTCTAGTCTTCACACCCTGAGGAGAGGAGAGGAGAGGAGAGGAGAGGAGAGGAGAGGAGAGGAGAGGAGAGGAGAGGAGAGGAGAGGAGAGGAGAGGAGAGGAGAGGAGATGAGAGGTGAGGCAGATGGCAGGGCTGTTTAATTACCTAACTGGCCCATCCAGCCGGCAGGATCGGCCACAGCAGTGTCTGTCTGACAGGCTTCCTCCCTTCTGGCCCGGGCCGGCTGGTCTCCACGCCCTAGCTGCATACTGGAGCTAACCCACATCCCCTTCTGCACTGGGAGCCAGGCCCACTGAGACACACACTGGAGGCTACATGCTAACAGAGCAGACTATTCACGTCATGCTCTCTTACTGTATGCACACACTATGTTAACAAGATGAGTATGGATGGGATTGGGAAAAGAAACCCTATCTTTTTCTCATCAGCTTGAGCATGCTTAGGCTTACAATGCACAATATTTAATTGACACTTCTATTCCAATTAAATGGTTATTTGCTGCTATGTTATTCCATTGTCAGCTCCAAAAGAACTGAAAGGCTCCAGGTAACACTTCTTTACGAGCTTGGCTGTCTGTCAATTCATTATTTTTACCCCCTACTGGGCAAGCCCAAACCACTCGCCCTTGGGGGGAATCCCTTCCCTTCTCAAACCGGATGAACTTTCGGTGCCATTCTGAAGGGCTGGTCCATGCCATTAAACATGCGAGAGAGGTATGTCCTTGGCTTTTGATTTGGCCTGAAGGAGAGAGTTTCTACAAAACTGTTATCTGTAATGTTGAAACTCCCCACTGGGCAAAAACTGGTTGAACCAACGTTGTTTCCACATCATTTCAAACAAATAATTCCGTATGAAGACGTTGAATCAACGTGGAAAACGTATTGTATTTGAAAAATGTAAGCTTAAGGGAATTTTGTCTATTTTTTACCCAACTTTTCACCTAAATCCAATGACATGGTGACATGTTTTGTTGATTTCACGTTGAATTTGCATTAGTTGACAACTTCAATCGACAGCTGTATATTTATGTTTCTTGCAAAGTTCCCTTCAAACAACTGACATACTGTACACAACAGTTCTGTTTGTTCAATCTATTGGTCAATGCTGCTCTACATGGATTGTTCTTGCAGAGTTCCCTAGCATTGTAGAGCATCTTCCTCTATGGTTTACTAGCCGTGTGGAAGAGATTTGGTCCATTGATGTAGCAAGTGGCATGCAGTGTGTCTCTCTGCACAGAGACCAGCTCCAGCAGATCTGAGCGATCCTGAACAACAGGTGGGCTGGAAGTCGAAAAGCTGATCCAAGACAGGAAAAATGTCCCATTAGTGCTGCTTATTTTCTTTTCATGGACCACACACACAAACACAAACACACACACACATGCATGTGTACATACACATGCATGCACACACACATACACACACAGCACATCCTCTTCGTAAGTCAATCATAAACAACATGAAATCATACAAGCATGAGTTTCCTCAAAAACACACACACTGGATCCAGAGACAGAAAAACAGACACACATGCACTTTCTCCTTTATTTTCTTCTGGGCCTGTAGCTGCGCTGGTGGAGAGGAAAGAGAAGGTGCAGAGAGCAGACCAGAGCGAGGGTCTGTAATCAGAGCCCCGGGCCGTCCGCCCTGCGCTGCGGCTCTGTAGTGGTTTGAGAGCAAGCCAAACATTCCTGAAGAAATCGCCGCCCAGACATCCAGCAGCAGCCAGTCAGCAGCAAATTCCAGAATAGCAGCGCCGTCACTAAAAATAGTCCTCTGGCCAGGAGAGCCAGGGAGGGAGCGGGACGGGTGCAGGATAGGGGGAACAAAAGATGAGAGAGGACAGGAGGAGAGCAGAGGGAATGGAAAGGGATTGAGGTTTATTCCATCTCCATTCACAATGTTATCACAGCGGCTCAGAGGAAGAGGAGTGCCGGGGAGATCTGAATGTCACCGGCGTGTATGTACAGTGGCCTTCACTTAAAGCCCATAGCTACTTTTAAAACAATATGTGTCAGCTATCGGAGTAACACACGCTCCACTGTACTCAGGCCTGCTCTAGGCCCCGCCCTGTGTTTATTTTTCCTGCTATGAACGGGCAGCTCGTTTTACAACACCCACCCTAAACCCTCAATGTTCCTGCAGGCTCCCTGCAACAGCAGCCAAATGCGGCAATTGGCAGCACTGACTAGGGCAGATCTGAACTGCTGTTTTTGCTCTATTGGTAGAAACCCTTTTTCTTCAGCAAAGACTGGTAAACTTAACTGAAGTATTATTTCAACGTTATAGATTATTTATATCCTAAAATCCTCTCTATGGGATGTATTTTGTCCTTTACATTTCAGTTAAATAGAGTTGAAAAAGCAGTGGCCTGTAGGATCTAGCCCCTAATGTGTAGTCAGTGTGTCAACTTCCATCTCTCCAAGGCAGACTCAGGGTCAAGGTAAAGGACCGGATGGGGGTTTGAGAGAGGGGGTGATGGGGGGGGAGGGGTAGCTCAGAAAGTCTGGCAGCTGCATTTTATTTGAGGGTCATGATGTGAACCAGATTTTTCTGAAAAAGGAAAAAATCCCTTTGAAACTCAGGTCAATATCATGTCAGGGTTTCGTAACTTCCAATCTCTGTTCTGACCTGCGGTTCATTTCGGGAAACCATTGGCTGAAAACTGCTCTTAGTGCACTGAGGTAAATATGGCTCCAAGCCAAAGGAGGTTGGTGGCACCTTAATTGGGGCGGACGGGCTCGTGGTTATGGCTGGAGCGGAATGAGTGGAATGGTATCAAATACATCAAATAAATGGTTTCCATGTGTTTGATGCCATTCCATTTGCTCAGTTCCAGCCATTGTTATGAGCCGTCCTCCCCTCAACTGCTCACTCTACTCTTGTTCATTCACCTCTTATTCTCCCTCTGAGGCTTTCCCAAACACATATTAGGTCAACCAGAAATCTCCACAACTAGTAAAAGACTGATTCATAGTGGTATTTAATGAATGCTTTACTTTGTTAGTGTTTTCTGGGCACCAAAGGCTACAGTATATGAAGCACAAAACACAAATTCAACTATGTGAGAGGAAAAACTACAGTAACTCTTTCTGTAGATATAATCTCACGTGACAGATTATACCCTGTATAGAAATCAAGTTAGCTATCTACCTAGCATGAGATTTGGTTAGAAGTTCCTAGATCAGTGTAGATAAACCATGTTTCTCTTCCTGGGCCCGTTGTCGTCTGGTCTGGACAACATGAGGCAGGGGGTGCTGTCTCACATATCAGCACCGAAGCCCCAAAGACTCCTTAGCTACGGCCAGATCAGCCAGCCAGAAGGCCACCCACTCCCCCTAAAAGTAAATGTGGATCAAATTAGCCTAACAGCAGCAATGTTCTCCCTTGACTACCAACCGCTTGTCTCTGTTCTGCTCTAAAAAACAGACTCTTCTTTCTCCCCAAGACAGACAGACACGCTCACTCACTTTATTGTCCCTGAAGTTTCTCGGAGAGATTCTTCCAATTCTCAAAATGTGCAAGTAGATTACAGAAGGAGTTAAATGCCAAGAAAAGTATGAAAGACAGAAACTGAATAACACTGAACACACAAAAAGTCAGACAGGAAACAACTTCTTTGACGTGATCCATTTATTTGAGTTGGTACAGTACTACAGAAGCATGGTTTGTAGTAGAGGGACCAATGAAGTTTGGTTCCTTCCAATAACATTTCTTAAGACTTAGTCATATATGATGAAATCTGATTGTTTGTAACTCCAAAACATATACTTGAACAATGCTTTCACAATGAAATGTCATCTTCACTCCCTCAATGCTATATCCCAGACAATGGTATCTCTCCATTTATGCCATCAACACACTCCCAAGCAAGCCAAAGCATGGACAGAGTAGCTTTATTCGTCAAATGAAATGGCTTAATCACCAATAAATACAAGTATAAAAAACACCTTGATAATAATTCTCATTATCATCAAATTAAACATGATCATAAAAGATAGCAAAGTCACTCAACTTAAATCACCTTAGCAGTCCAGGTTCATCAACTGATACCAAAACAAAATCATAACTGTGGCAATAGCCAACAAAAATAATACTTAAATAACATAATAATACTATTATTATTGTCTTAATAGCAATATCCAGTCAAGTTTTCCTATGATTAGACTTTCTGCTACTAACTATTGTATATGCACCAGTTATTTCCAGTTTGGCAGATAGAGAGTTTAATCAGATTTCTTCCATTGTTTTCTCCTGGTGTCATTCCTTTATTTAGGATCTCCTTGCTTTGGTACAGATGGGCTCTGACTACTCCTTTGGGATCAAACAAGCGGTTGTCAATGTGATGGCACATACATGTACGTGTTTATCTCTGTGTTGATAATATGTGTTAGCATTTTAGAGAGATTACTATCATAATAATAAGCCATGGATTTACCCTTTGAGTGGTGTCAATGGGCACCTCTTTCTTTGGAAGGGGGTAGGTTTAAATGCCCTGTTCTCTGTGGTTGGGTCACCAGGCTGTATTGGTAAGTTGACTCTCTATCTGATGTAAGTTCACAGCTAAACACTCTGCAATATGACTCCGGTCAGCTGCTCTGACCCCTCAGGTGTACCAAAAACAGGGGAAACACTGAGATCTCACTGATGTCAGATCAGTCCTCTGATCTCGTACGGCCAAACTCAGGGAAGAAATACTTTCTGCCATAACATAAAGCAATATAAAGTTTCTATATTTTGGAGAATCAAAAACAGAAGCGTAATAAAACAAAATACTAACATAGTATAATTTTATCACTGTAAATCCAGTTGACAATAAAAGGCCATACAAAGGGCAATAAAATGCAATATAATACGGAACGGGTCTGTCGTTTCAATCAATAACCAGGACTTTGCACTAGCGGACCTTTGAAATCATTCAACATGTTAATTTTGTTGCTTGGGGGTTGCTATGGTTTTCCATACACATATTCTGATGATATATCCAATGTATCAGTCACAGATCTCCCTCTCCATCCCAGTTGAAATGTGTTGCACACTAAGACCATTCTAAATACGTCGAACAGACACACTCCACAGAACACACTCAGCCCATGAAACAAGTTGCTTTGCCAGCCTCTAGCTTTTGGCCTAAAACAATCTCTTAACACAAAAAAACATAATAAAAGCCTGTCAGGCTATTATTGTTGCGAAATGAATTCATTTTCAGATGGGGTTTCCCAGCTATCATAAAGGTTCCAGGGGCACATACAGTACCCAATCCATGTCATCCCCTGCATCAATGAAGCTTCTCATCTTTGGTAAAAAAAATTATTAAAAAAAGACTTTCCATTTCCTTTCTTTCCCCTCAGAACTCACTTTCTCTGTTACTTTCTCTAGTCTACATATCTGTTTCCTTCAACTCAACAACTCAATTCTTTCACCCTTTCCAACAGGAAAGGCCTCTCAAATCTCACCATCACTAAGAACATTCTCTTTCACTCTAACACTTGTTTTCCTCTAAAATCTCTACTACACTCTACCTCTCTCTTTCACTCTACCATTATTATGTTTCTCTCTACTACACTCTACCGCCCTCTAATAAAAACAATAGCTGGCTAATTGTGCTTATTTGACATAATGGCCCTGTACACACAGCTGGAGACCTGACAGCACAGACCACAGAACCCACCTGCCTGGTGCTGATAACATCTCCCGCACCAACACGTCTCCAGCCATTGTCTGTGGAATGTGCTGTGTCATCAGAGCACTGAAACACATCCTTCTACTAAGCCCTTTGTGGAGTTGGAGGGGGATGGTTTAAATTTTAACTAGGCTATAACAATATCCACAGATAACAATCTGAGCATTGTGTACACGACTCGTAGGCTTTCTCTGCCATTTCCAGCTGGTATGAGTCTGTAGCCAAGTTATGCCAATTGAGTGAGAAGGCCTCAGCAGAGGCAACTCCAGCACTGCACTACAGGCATACAGACAAAACAACCACAGACATGGCTATTTATTTGCCAGGAACATTCCGGGGCTATGAGAAGGTTTCTGGGCCATCTACCTTCGAAGGTGAGCAGCTCCAGACCCCTCGAGCTGGCCTGACCAGGCCTTGTGTTTAACTAAATCACCAAACTGCTGACACATCAAGCAAGAAAGCACTGCACGAAAAGCCTTATTGTTTAAGACTCAGTCATCTCTCTGGGCTTGGTTCTTGTTCCTGGCAGTGTGTATTTTGGGATGGAGATTGGACTGTTTCATCTCAACTGCTGTTTTAGGTCTGTGTGACCCCTGACATGTGACTGTGTAAGGCAATAGGCCGCTGTGTGTTCCGTTAAGGTCCTGGGTCTCTCTCTCTCTCACCACATTCACATGTATACGAATCAAAACAGCATAACTGGTGACAGGTTGGCCTGGCATCCATCTCACTCCACTTTCAGGAAATGACATACATAATTTCATTTAGATCTAAAAGGCACTTATATCATATGCTCATATATAGGACATACGCTTTTATGGTGATATACGTAGCCAAATGTTTTACATATGCGGCCATATTAATATATAATGTATATATGTTTAACTTTCTTGGGTAACATAATAATTATATATGTCAGTTCCACAATCCACACAAAGGGTTGGTCACATTGAGCTTTGGACTATTTCAGTACTGCCAGAACCCACCAGTTTTGTATTCAAACTAAAATCTACGCAAATATTAATAAATAATTAACATTGTCAGTTATTATGGAGCAAGACCCTGGTTTGTTTTTTACATGAAGTAAAAGATCACAAAAACATGTGCTCTGTGTGAGTTTTTAAGGTGCTTTTGTAAACTCAAACTCAATTCATGGTTCGCTTTGAGAGCCAACCAGTTTCTGGTTGCTGCGTATGTGATTCTAACTTGTCTTTTGCTGAATATGTAAACATTTGAACACAGCAAAGTCTACGGGCGGACGGAGGAGGAAGGCTGGGATCGCATTCTCTCGTGCCAGTTGTTTTTTCTCTCACTCACAACGTTTCAAAACCCTGCTAACTGAATTTCCTTTGGCCTGAGAAGTACATAATAGGAATATATTGTATTTATGAGTGTGTGTTTAATATAGTTTGAACCCCGGTAAGAAAACTATAACCTCCCAAAAGGTTTAGGTAGGCTATCCCAGCAACATACGGCTCACTGGTCGTCATTGACATACACATACATGTACACACACATACACACAGACACACACACACCAACAGAGACAGATGTTATAGCCTCAACCTGGCCACCTGGCTGCCTCCTCTCTCCCCCTCCGGGCCCTCCTCGGCTAGGTGAGGTTGCTGCTGATGTCCAGGGCTTGCTGGTACACCTGAGTCATGTCGTCCAGGTCCCCCAGCAGGGAGAAGCTGCCGTTGTCCCCCGGGGACCCCCGCGATCTGGGGGTCCGGCTGAACTTTGACCCTTGGAGCAGAGGGGCCACCTGGAAACCCTTGAAGCTGGCCAGCTGCAGCAGATTTTCGGCTGACACACAGGCCCTGATGTTGGGGCGGTGCAGGGCGGTGGGGGGCCAGTCGGGGGACAGCCTGGGGGACAGGACGCCATCCTCCAACACCATGCTGGATGGACGGCTCTGGCTGCGGGACAGGCCCGAGTCACCCTGGGAGGGTTCCCCAAGAGCACCAGCCGAGGGAGGGCCGCTGTAGGTGGAATACTTCCCGTTGCGCTTCAAGATGCCCTTCCTCCCCACAACTCTCCTGGGCGGGGAGCTGCAGGCGGTAACCAGGGACATGGCGGCACCCCCTAGCAGCTCGGAGGACTCACTGCGCTCCGGGGAGGAGTAGTACCCTGATTCCCGTTGTTGGTTGTTCTTCAGGATGCCCTTCCTGGGGAGGGTGGGCACCATCTTGGCCGGCGAGCCCCCTGCCAGGGCGGGCTCCTCCTCTTCCGCCTCTCTGTTGGGGCTAGAGCAGGCTGGTTCTACCTCGGCTGGCCTGATGCCCATCATCGCTCCACCGCTCCCCAGCTCCACCTCCTCCAGGCTGGGCGAATGCTGCTCCTCTGTCACCCGGGTCTTCAGGATCCCCTTGGGCCTTTTCAGCCCAGACTTGTCCCCCTCCCCTCCAACGTGGGGCCCATCCCCCACCTCGTTCTCCTTCTTCGACTTCTTGGGGCGCTGGCGGAGGACCAGGGGCAGCAGGGTGGTGGGTTTGCCCGGCCGGGGCTCTGTCCGGTTCTGCCAGTCGATGAAGCGGGCCAGCATGGGAGAGGAGGTGCCGTTGTCCCGCTGGGTCTCGCAGTCGCACACGCTGCTCTTCCAGCCCCAGTTCACCCACCAGTGGTTGGCGATGTCTTCCACTGTGGCCCGTCGCTCTGGGTTCACCATCAACATCCAGCGGATCAGACCACGGGCATCTGGGAAGGGCAACAGGAGGGGAGCAGAGTTTAACACTCTATATATGAGCACAACGGGGTATTAATGAGCTAGGTTAAACTTCAGTGTTGTTTTTCGCTACAGAGCATTTATTATCTAATAAATAGATCTTAGACCAAGGTTTCCCAATAGGCGGCCCGCCAAATTCTTAGAAAAAATTAAATAGTTGTGGACATAAAAGACTGTAAAATCACCAGGAAATCAGCTCAAAGTGATTTTAATTTAGGAAATCTCTTCCCAAGTATTCCCACGCATAAATAGAGGAGCATATGTGATCGTATCCCAATGTAATCAAGGTTTTAAATTATTCTGTTTGGGATTCCTGCGGTCAATTTGAAGTGTACAAATGATTTATAACAATGTTCCTGCCCCCCGACCATCCACGGATGAATGTAATTGGGGACCCCTGTCTCAGACTGTGTAGGTAGAGGGTCTTGTTCTGCACCTGAGGACTGGGTGGGCTCTCTGTACTCTCCATTGCTTATCTGGCGGATGAGGTTCTTGTGGTCTCCTCCATCGAATGGCATGGTCCCATAGACCAGGGTGTACAGCAGCACCCCCAGAGCCCAGCTGTCCACCTATAAAAACAAAACACACACACGGGTCACTACACAGATCAGGATCATGATCAGATAGACTGAAAGTGAGAGATCAGTCAGTAAAATCTGTCACTGGAGACGCAGTTGAAAAGAATAGGAATCTCACATTTCCCTTTACCAATTCCCATTCACTGGTAAATGAGGCTCAATGCCATTACTGGGTTAGCAACAGATCATCAAAACATTAACAAGGAGCGAACTGTATCTGAACTGGAAAGACGAATGTTGTAGCGACAGCTGAAACAGTGTATGCACCGCACAGCTATACACTCTAGAAAGGGTTCTACATGGAACACAAAAGGGCTTTGCCTGGAACCAAAAGGGTTATACGTGTAACCAAAAAGGGTTCTTCAAAGGGTTCTCCTATGGAGAAAGCCGAAGAACCCTTTAAGGTTCTAGATAGCACCTTTTTTTAAAAGAATGTACCATATTACTCTACAACATAATATCATAGGTAAACGTCATTTTGGCACATTTTTGCTGATATTTTTCTCAGTACATTGCAGTCAATGGGAAAAGATGAGTGTCACAGGGTTGTGTCACCCTCTGTCTCTCTCTCCCCTCTCTCTCTCCCTCCCTCCCCCTCCTCTCTCTCCCAGTCCCTCCTTCACCCTCTCCCTCTTTCTCTCCCCTACCCTCACTCTCCCCCTTCTCTCTCTCCCTCCTCCCCTGCCTCCCTTTCCTCTCATCTCTCTCTCTCTCTCTCTCTCTCTCTCTCTCTCGCTCTCTCTCCCTTTTCCTCCTCTCTCTCCCTCCTCTCACCCACCTCTGTCTGTCTGTTGACTCTCTCTCTCCCCTTCCTCCTCTCTCTCCCCCCTCCCTCCTTCACCCTCTCCCTCTCTTTCTCCCCTTTCTCCCCCTCCCTCACTCCCCCTCTTCTCTCTCCCTCCTCCCCCTCTATTCTCTCTTCCTCCTGTCCCTCCCTCCTCCTCTCATCTCTCTTTCTCTCGCGCTCCCTCTCCCTCTCCCTCCTCTGTCTGTCTGACAGACAGACAGGCAGACAGACAAACAGACACAAACAGGCAGACAGGCAGACAAACAGGCAGGCAGACAGGCAGGCAAACAGGCAGGCAGACACGCAGGCAGGCAAGTTGACATACAGACAGGCTGACAGACACAGGCAGACAGACAAACAGGCAGGCAGGCAGACAGACAGGAAGGCCGACAGGCAGGCAGTTAGGCAGACAGAGCCAGACAGACAGGCAGGCAGACAGACAGACAGTTTCAAGTTTCAAGTCAATAACATTTTCTTTGACTGTTCCCCGGTCACAAATATGTAACATTTGGGTAGATTAAACCTTTGCAACCCTTCGAAACGGCCCCTATGACCCCCAATTAAGTCACTTCCTGTAATCGCAGGAAGCTGAAATTCAATGTACGGGGGACACTCTTTAACGATGCCTTGAGTTTCAAGTCTTTATGTTAAGAATTGACAGAGAGGATGGAAGACAATGTTTTTGTGTAACTGCAGGGAGAGAATGAAGGACCATGTTGAGGATTAAGGGGTTACTTCAGAATCTTTATCTACTTCCCCAGAGTCAGATGAACTCGTGGATACCATTTTTATGTCTCCTTTGAAGGAAGTTGCTAACTAGCGCTAGCGCAATTGCTAACTAGCGTTAGCGCAATGAGCTCGTGAAACTACCTCTCATTTCCACGGTTAGCTAGCTTAATCACAGTCAACAGGGGCGTCATGGTTAAGTGAGGGCTGTAGGTAATGCTTTTATATGGAAGAAATGCCTTGTTCTCTGTGGGACCAAGTTTTCACTGTGAAGAGTTCATTTCACCTGGTGTAGGCTTGCGTTCATCTAGAGCAGGGTTCTTCAATCCTGGTCCTGGAGGGCCGAAACACTTCTGTTTTTTATTTCTACCTGGTAGTTAATTGCACTCACCTGGTTTTCCCAGGTCTGAATTAGCCCCTGATTAGAAGGAGAGGATGAAAAACAGAGGTGTTTCGGCCCTCCAGGACCAGGATTGAAGAACCCTGATCTAGAGTGTCTGTTGAACGATTCCATACACACATTTTGTTTTCTAGCCTCAATCGTTCTGTTGATGTCACTCAAAAGCACACTAACTTTAGGTCAGGCTTCAAGGCCCACCTTTCTGCGATGTAGTGGAGGGAGGGGCAAATGAAATAATAGTTAATTTGATTAAATCAAATCAAATTGTATTTGTCACAAGTGCCGAATACAACAGGTGTAGGTAGACCTTACAGTGAAATGCTTACTTACAAGCCCTTAACCAACAATGCAGTTTTAAGAAAAATAAGTGTTAAGTAAAAAATATAAATAACAAATAATTATAGAGCAGCAGTAAAATAACAGTAGCAAGGCTATATACAGGGGGTACCGGTACAGAGTCAATGTGCGGGGGCACAGGTTAGTAGAGGTAATTGAGGTAATATGTACATGTAGGTAGAGTTAAAGTGACTATGCATAGGTAATAAACAGAGAGTAGCAGCAGAGTAAAAGAGGGGATGGGGGAACAATGCAAATAGTCCGGGTAGCCATTTGATTAGGTTAGGGTTATGTCTAGGGTTGAGACCCTAAACCTAACCCTAGCTTCATATCAACTCCCGACTCAACCCTAACTCCAACCCTGACCCTAACCCTCGGTTCATCTCCACATCCCGGCTCAACCCTAACTCCAAGAGCCAAGATGTGGAGGGCTAGGAATAGGGTTAGGGTTATGGCTAGGGTTAGGGTTGAGCTGGGATGTGGACATGAAGCTTGGGTTAGGGTTAGGTTTAGGGTTGAGTTTAGAGTTTGTCTGTCTGCTTTCCTGCCTGCCTCCCTGTCTGTCTTGGTCTCTCTGTCTGTCTGACTGTCTGTGAGTTTATGTCTGCCTGCCTGCCAGTCTGTCTGTGAGTGGATATGTCTGTCTGTCTGTCTGTCTGTCTGTCTGTCTGTCTGTCTGTTTATATGCCTGCCTGCCTGCCTGCCTGCCTGCCTGCCTGCCTGCCTGCCTGCCTGCCTGCCTGTCTGTCTGCCTGCCTGTCTGTCTGTCTGTCTGTCTGTCTGTCTGTCTGTCTGTCTCTGTCTGTCTGTCTGTCCCTCTGTCTGTCTGTGTCTTTCATCAATTTACCCATTGCAGCTTTATCACCAACGTTTTTTACCTTGAATGCAATGTATTGACTTATGTGCCAATACCCTTGATACATATCAATATAATAATAATAATAATAATATGCCATTTAGCAGACGCTTTTATCCAAAGCGACTTACAGTCATGCGTGCATACATTTTTGTGTATGGGTGGTCCCGGGGATCGAACCCACTACCTTGGCGTTACAAGCACCGTGCTCTACCAGCTGAGCTACAGAGGACCATATCCTGTCTGTGGAGGTGGGAAAGTTGAGAGAGAGATGGAGGTAGGAGAGAATGGATGGAGGGAGAGGAGAGGAGGAAGATAAATAGTATAGAGGAGGGGAGAAAGAAGTAGGGAGATATAATGGAGGGGGGGAGAAGGGGGAGAGAAAGAGAGGGTGAAGGTGGGAGAGAGAGGAAGGTGTCATGTCTGTGATGCCTTTCTCTATACTTTATTCTATTTTATTTCACCTTTATTTAACCAGGTAGGCCAGTTGAGAACAAGTTCTCATTTACAACTGCGACGTGGCCAAGATAAAGCAAAGCAGTGCGATAAAAACAACAACAACACAGAGTTACACATGGGATAAACACAACATACAGTCAATAACACAATAGAAAATCTATATACAGTGTGTGCAAATGTAGTAAGTTATGGAGGTAAGGCAATAAATAGGCCATAGTGCAAAATAATTACAATTTAGTATTAACACTGGAGTGATAGATGTGCAGAAGATGATGTGCAAATAGAGATACTGGGGTGCAAAATAAATAACAATATGGGGGTGAGGTAGTTGGGTGGGCTAATTACAGATGGGCTGTGTACAGGTGCAGTGATCGGTAAGCTGCTCTGACAACTGATGCTTAAAGTTAGTGAGGGAGAAAAGAGTCTCCAGCTTCAGAGATTTTTGCAGTTCGTTCCAGTCATTAGCAGCAGAGAACTGGAAGGAATGGCGACCAAAGGAGGTATTGGCTTTGGGGATGACCAGTGAGATATACCTGCTGGAGCGCATACTACGGGTGGGTGTTGCTATGGTGACCAATGAGCTAAGATAAGGCAGGGATTTGCCTAGCAGAGATTTATAGATGACCTGGAGCCAGTGGGATTGGCGCCGAATATGTAGTGAGGGCCAGCCAACGAGAGCGTACAGGTCACAATGGTGGGTAGTATATGGGGCTTTGGTGACAAAATGGATGGCACTGTGATAGACTACATCCAATTTGCTGAGTAGAGTGTTGGAGGCTATTTTGTAAATGACATCGCCGAAGTCAAGGATCGGTAGGATAGTCAGTTTTACGAGGGCATGTTTGGCAGCATGAGGGAAGGAGGCTTTGTTGCAAAATAGAAAGCCGATTCTAGATTTAACTTTGGATTGGAGATGCTTAATGTGAATCTGGAAGGAGAGTTTACGGTCTAACCAGACACCTAGGTATTTATAGTTGTCCACATATTCTAAGTCAGACCCGCCGAGAGTAGTGATTCTAGTCGGGCGGGCGGGTGCAAGCAGCGTTCGATTGAAGAGCATGCATTTAGTTTTACTAGCGTTTAAGTTCAGTTGGAGGCTACGGAAGGAATGTTGTATGGCATTGAAGCTCGTTTGGAGGTTTGTTAACACAGTGTCCAATGAAGGGCCAGATGTATAGTCCCCTGTAGCTCAGTTGGTAGAGCATGGTGCTTGCAACGCCAGGGTTGTGGGTTTGTTTCCCACGGGGGGCCAGTATGAAAATGTATGCACTCACTAACTGTAAGTCGCTCTGGATAAGAGCGTCTGCTAAATGACTCAAATTTAAATACAAAATGGTGTCGTCTGCATAGAGGTGGATCTGAGAGTCACCACCAGCATCATCATTGATATACACAAAGAATAGAGTTGGCCCGAGAATTGAACCCTGTGGCACCCCCATAGAGACTGCCAGAGGTCCAGACAAAGAGAGTTTGAACAGGCTAGTAACAGGGGTTGCTACAATTTTGGCACCTAATTTTAGAAAGAAAGGGTCCAGATTGTCTAACCCAGCTGATTTGTAGGGGTCCAGTTTTTGCAGGTTTTTCAGAACATCAGCTATCTGAATTTGGGTGAAGGAGAACCGGGGGGGTGCATTGGCCAGTTGCAGCGGAGGGTGCAGAGCTGGTGGCCGGGGTAGGGGTAGCCAGGTGGAAAGCCGTAGCAAAATGCTTATTGAAATTCTCGATTATCGTAGATTTATCAGTGGTGACAGTGTTTCCTAGCCTCAGTGCAGTGGGCAAATGGGAGGAGGTGCTCTTATTCTCCATGGACTTTACAGTGTCCCAACACGTTTTGGAGTTAGTGCTACAGGATGCACATTTCTGTTTGAAAAAGCTAGCCTTTGCTTTCCTAACTGATTGTGTATATTTGTTCCTGACTTCCCTGAAAAGTTACATATCGCGGGGGCTGTTCGATGCTAATGCAGTACGCCACAGGATGTTTTGTGCTGGTCAAGGGCAGTCAAGTCTGGGGAGAACCAGGGGCTATATCTGTTCTTAGTTCTGAATTTTTTGAATGGGGCATGCTTACTTAAGATGGAGAGGAAAGCACTTTTAAAGAACAACCAGTCATCCTCTACTGATGGAATGAGGTCAATATCCATCCAGGATACCCGGGCCAGGTCAATTAGAAAGGCCTGCTCGCTGAAGTGTTTTAGGGAGCATTTGACAGTGATGAGGTGTGGTCGTTTGAACGCGGACCCATTACGGATGCAGGCAATGAGGCAGTGATCGCTGATATCCTGGTTGAAGACAGCGGAGGTGTATTTAGAGGGTAAATTAGTCAGGATGATATCTATGAGGGTGCCCATGTTTACGGATTTAGGGTTGTATGTGATAGGTTCCTTGATAATTTGTGTGAGATTGAGGGCATCTAGTTTAGATTGTAGGACGGCCGGGGTGTTAAGCATATCCCAGTTTAGGTCACCAAGCAGTACGAACTCTGAGGATAGATGGGGGGCAATCAATTCACATATGGTGTTCAGGGCACAGCTGGGGGCTGAGGGGGGTCTGTAGCAAGCGGCAACAGTGAGAGACTTATTTCTGGAAAGGTGGATTTTTAGAAGTAGAAGCTCAAACTCTGCAGGCTATCTTTACAGTAGATTGCAACTCCGCCCCCTTTGGGAGTTCTATCTAGACGGAAAATGTTGAAGTTGGGGATGGAAATGTCAGAGTTTTTGGTGGCCTTCCTAAGCCAGGATTCAGACACTGCTAGAACATCAGGGTTGGCGGAGTGTGCTAACGCAGTGAATAACTCAAACTTAGGGAGGAGGCTTCTGATGTTAACATGCAAGAAACCAAGGCTTTTACGGTTACAGAAGTCAACAAATGATAGCGCCTGGGGAGTAGGAGTGATACTGGGGGCTACAGGGCATGGGTTAACCTCTACATCACCAGAGGAACAGAGGAGGAGTAGAATAAGGATACGGCTAAAGGCTTTAAGAACTGGTCTTCTAGTGCGTTGGGTACAAAGAATAAAAGGGGCAGATTTCCGGGCGTTGTTGAATAGATTCAGGGCATTATGTAACTCCCGAGTGGCGCAGTGGTCTAAGGCACTGCATCGCAGTGCTAGCTGTGCCACTAGAGATCCTGGTTCGAGTCCAGGCTCTGTCGCAGCCGGCCGCAACCGGGAGACCCATGGGCGGCGCACAATTGGTCCAGTGTCGTCCAAGGTAGGGGAGGGTTTGGCCGGCAGGGATGTGGGTTCGTTTCCCACGGGGGGCTAGTATGAAAAAAAATTAAATGTATGCATTCACTAACTGTAAGTCGCTCTGGATAAGAGCGTCTGCTAAATGACTAAAATGTAAATGTACAGACAAGGATATGGAAGGATATGAGTACAGTGGAGGTAAACCTAAGCGTTGGGTAATAGCACCGATTGAGCCGGTCTCCGCGTGTGTGGGGGGTGGGACAAAGGAGCTATCTGAGGCAGGTTGAGCGGGACTGGGGGCTCTACAGTGAAATTGTATAATAAGAACTAACCGAAACAGCAATAGGCAAGGCATATTGACATTGGAGAGAGGCATAAAGCAATCACAGGTGTTATTCGAGAGAGCTAAGACAACAACTGATAATGACGATGAAAGTTTGGGCTGAGGCTAAACAGATAAACAGGACAGATACACAGGATGGGGTACCATGTAAAGGATCAGTCCAGCAGGCATCAGCTGAGTAGCTGAGTGATCATAAGGTCCAGTGAACAGCAATAGGTGAGTCCGGGAGTAGTTCGATGGCTGCTACGGCACAGGCGAGCAGGAGGCATGGCTGTTGATTGCGTGTGCTAGCAGGCCGGGGCTAGCAGATGGATCTTCCTGGTCGTCGCAACAGGAAGCCTGTTGGAACCACATCAGGCGATTACGTCGGCAGACCAGTCGTGATGGAACGGCGGGGCTCCGTGTCGACACTAGGAGGTCCCGTCCGGTTGACAGAGAGGTAGATAGCCGGGAGATGGGCCTGGGTCGAGGCTAGCTCAAGGCTAACTGGTGCTAGCTTCGGGACAGTGGTGATTAGCCAACAACAACCTCCATTCGGTTGCAGCTAGCTAGTTGCGATGATCCGGTGTTAAAGGTCCAGTGATTCCGGCAGAAAATCCGATATGTTCTGGGTCGATAGCATGCTGTGCAAACTGGCCGATAATTGTCCAGGCTAGAGCTGGCTGGTAGGTAGTGCAGGCCACGGACAATGGTGAAAACCGCTAACGGTGGCTAATAGCAAGTAGCTAGCAAGTAGCTAGGTATAAGAAATAATAGAATCCGTTCCACATTGGGTGAGGCGGGTTGCAGGAAAGTATATTTAGTTGAAGGATGAAAAGTGAGATTGAGAAATATATACGAAAAAGACAAAAAACTAAAAAACAGGCTATTTACACGAGCACACTACAGAATACACGACCGCACTGCTACGCCATCTTGGATCTCTTGCTATGCTTCCATATTGTGATGCTAATCTTCCCCCATTGAATGCAATTTATTCACTTAGGTCTCAACCCTGAGACACTCATCTTTTCCCATTGACTACAATGTACTGAGAAAAACATCAACCCTGTGACACTCATATTTTCCCATTGACTACAATGTATTGTGCAAAACGTCAGCTGCTGTGACATTTTACCTTTTTTGCAAAAATGTGCCAGGATGATGTTTTCAGGCTGATAATGGGCTGTGCTCTCAGCCCTGCCTTCCACTTCCACCCTCACAGCCATAGAACCAGTGATAAACACCAGAGTGTGGAGTCTGGAGTGTGCAAGTTTGTTTCCATGCACATAGAACTCTATTTCTCCCTCTGTCTTTCTCTGTGTGTCAGCCTGCGCTTTGTGACCACTAATCTAATGCAATGTGACTGTCTCAGTAAACGGGTTATGCAAGACAAGTGTCTGGGGCATGGAGGGGGCAGGAGGGGGAACAGAGGGATGGAGAGGTGGGTACTGAGTCCAGCAGAGATGGCAGAGCCGTGATATCCTGGCCCTAACAGATCTCAGGAGACACACTTCCGGTCACTGATTAGCCAGATGTCAGGCTTTGGAAGAGGAGGACAAGACTCCTGGAGGAATGTGGCTGCTTGTTGATGGTCAGGGGGATTTAGCCAGCCCATGTCTGGGACTGAGCTCTGGGACTGGGGTCTGCGACTGGGCAGACTGTCGGGGCACAGGAAATCAGATAGAGCCATCCCAGAAGCACCACACTGACTGGACTTCCTTTAAGGCCCATGCTAGGAATGTCTCACACTGGAGCCGCTCTGTCATTGGTTCAATGACTAAGACCGCTCCTCTGTCATTGGTCGGCTGGCAGGGCTGCAGGGAGGGCGAGATGGGGTGAGTGCCATTGTTGTGTTCTGTTTTTGTTTCCAGTGTTAGCTGTAATTTGCGGCTTTTCCCCAACTGGATTCTGTAACTTTGATTACAATCTCTGTGTAGTTATTTTGAGAATTCTGAAGAAAATGACAGTGAATTATACTAAATCGAATTGTTGGACTTTTCAGTCTAAAAATACGACTTTCACTTTGTTTAATAACGCACAACTTTTCTTGCAATTTGGAAAACGCCCTAAAGAATTACTTTGGAATTAGTCAACAAATAGTTTTGAGGCTATTTTGTCACATTCTCTCTCCCTTTTTCTTAACCAAACAACTTCTCTGTCCCACCCATCCTTGGCAGTGAAGGTGCTGAGCCTGTCTGTGTAACTCATTCATATTGTATTAGAGGATACTGTGAGCAACAACAACACTATAGTCTTCAAAGGGAGCCAAGACACCATCTGTGGCCTTCCACTGAGGATGTGAGTCTGAGGACTTCCACTAAGGATGTGAGAGTTGCTGTGAGTAGTAACTGACTGGGGAGCATCCCATCAAAGAGGAGACCTCATGCCATGGTGCGCGCTAGTAGCATTTCAATCAGTGACATCACTCACTCTGAGACCTTGAAGTAGTTGTTTCCCTTGCTCTGCAAGGACTGCGGCTTTTGTGGAGCGATAGGTAACGATGCTTCGAAGGTGACTGTTGTCGATGTGTGCAGAGGGTCCCTGGTTCAAGCCCAGGTTGGGGCGAGGAGAGGGACGGAAGCAATCCTGTTCCACCTCCTCCCTCCCCCCTCCCCTCCCCTCCCCTCCCTCTACCACTAACTTTCTCTATCTCTCCCTCTCTCTCTCTCTCCCTCCCTCCCTCTCTATATCTGCTTTGGGACTCCCACCCCATTAGTAATAACTTCTCCCAGGGACAAAAGAAAACCAGTCTGTCTCATTGTGTCTGTCTGTGGCCCCTGACCTCTGTGGTGCCTGCCTAGTGCCTACCTCTGGGCCACAGTAAGGTCTTCCGTTGACTATCTCCGGTGATGCGTAGAGTGGGCTGCCACAGAAAGTCTGCAGCAGTTTGTCCTTGTGGTAGAGGTTGGACAGCCCAAAGTCAGCAATCTGGTGGGAGACAGAGACACATAGTGGTTTGGTAAAACATCATAACAAATGTCATTAAAAGTCTTATGGCACTGACAAGGTTACAGACTCTAAAAAATTAAGTTGTCTAGTAGTGCCTGCATATCTAAACACTACTCAAAGTTACAGACTGTTACACAATTACAGATTATGTTACAAGGTTACAATGTATGGACAATAGTCTGTAGAGTTGAATATAAATGACTCTTTCTTACCTTAATGTTACAGTTTTCATCCAGTAGCACATTTTCCAGTTTCAAATCCCTGTGCACCACCCCATTCTGTAAAAGACAAACAGTCCATCCGTTGGCTATAGAAGAAAAATCACCAGACCGATTGCCGTGCTGTACAACTCCAGTGTTGTTCTCAGGGGATATAGTCAGAGTGGGCCAATTGGTCTAGCACAGTTTAATTGCCCTGCCTGGCCCTCTATCATCTGTGTGTTGACATCTGCAGTGATTTTCCCTCTAACTCACATGTCACATAAACAAGAGCCTGTAATGATGGACCAGGATAAATTATGTTCTCACAAAAAAAAGTAACTATGAAGTTTAGTGGCCCTTTCAAGGCAGGCATTAACATGTGGTACACACACTGGGACAGGAAACACAAGCAGCCATTTCAGATCTGGAAGTGATGGGGTGACTTCACTACAGCTGTAACCGCCAGGCCTACACTGTACTGTGCGTCTCCAATTGGTTAGGATGTGACAGGGAACACTTGTTCACATGCTTCTAAATGGAGTGGATGAGGTGGGTCTAATCAGCACTCTCACAGTACACCTGCTTCCTGTGTCAGTCAACCACACTATATCACCCCACCACCCTACACCATGCTACTCCACCCCTCAGTGCGGTTGCCCCTAGAGACTCATCCCTACGAGCTGGCTGTGTGTCTGGAGCTCTCCCTTATGCTGGGGAGACTAAAATGTTAATGTAAATGAGATGACATCATCCCATTCCAGCTGTAGAGATGATGACTAGGGGGGAGCCCACCCAAACATCCCCCCTCCCTGGGGGACCATGGTTTAATGAGGGAAGGGAGGAGGGAGAGGAGAGGGGTGGGCTAGGATCCATGCTATGGGGGGAGAGGAGGGTGGGGTGTCCTGGGGGAGCTATGAGGGGATCCAGGGATATGGAGACATGACAACAGATGAGGATAGAGGGAGCCAGAGCTGGGACTGTGTGCACGATGGACAACACTGGTTTGTGTTAAATCTGTACTCCCTTACAGTCCTCCTTAACACCAAGAGGCCACTAAAAGGATAGCTCATACTGCAGATGTATTCGCTATGTGAGGAATATATACGGTTATAGTCATAAGGTTATGATATTTCGCCCTGCATCTGATTAGCAGAAATGTGTGGGTGTGTGCGTGCACGTATGCACGTTTCTCTGGATAATTTTACCTTGTGACAGTGGTGCACGGCAGAGACTATCTGTCTGAAGAAGTGTCGCGTCTCTCTCTCGCTCAGGCGCCGGCGCTCGCTGATATAGTCATACAGCTCACCCTTACTGGCGTACTCCATCACGATCACGATCTTGTCCTTGTTCTCAAACACTGGAGGAGAATGGACACACAGTTATTATGGACAAACAGTTAGCAACCATCTTTTTCATAGCAGAGGTTTCATCATAAAACATTCAGGAGGAGAAACAACTAACTTCATCGTTTCAGTGGACAGTATTATGTTGAATAAATGAGAAGAGTACCCCTCCCAGTTTCAGAGCCAACTGGCTGTATTCACACTCCAGAGCACGTTGCATCTCTCTGCACTGCTTCTACAATTACATTACATCACCAATCCCACCTCATGTGTCTGGCTTGAGTCTTAACAACACAACTGGGAGGGAGGGAGGGAGGGAGGGAGGGGGTGTTTTAGTAACCAGCCAAACCCCTTGGTGAGGAGAAGGCGAAGAGAGAGAGAGCAAGAGAGAAATGAGAAGAGAAGAGAAGAGAAGAGAAGAGAAGAGAAGAGAAGAGAAGAGAAGGGAAGAGAAGAGAAGAGAAGAGAAGAGAAGAGAATGGTTAACAGAAGGTCCATAGTGTCATCCTGACCTGGACAGTAAATCAACATCTCTTCATGTCACTAACTTTCACCAGTCTCTCCCACATTCCAAGCCATCACACAAAGCCCCATTCAACCTGGGGCCCGATTCTGACTTAGGAAATGTACGCCTTTCTTACGCACGCCTTTCCTACGCACTTCTCAGTAGTTGGTTTTCACACTTACCTTATGCAGATAGGGTTTTCAGTACATTTATCTAAACCCATCCCTTTAAATTTGGTGTACCTTTCATTTTAATTTTCTCGACTGACTTACTACAGTTCCGAATATTAGGGATCAATTAAAGAAAGCCATGTAGGCCTAAATACACGCATATTCATCTCCTTTTAAACACACATTGGTAGATAAAAAAATACTCTGATCTTGTAGATTATTTAGGGTTAGGAAAGTATTTATGATGAATGAAAACAAAACCAAAAAGGTTTGGAGAGCCTTTACACTCTAAATATATTGGTGAATCAAAAATGGTGGTTTGATTCATCTTGAAAGTTGCCATATTCAATTGTTCCATCCATGAAATATTGGAAGGTGAGAAAAGTGCACAATAGGGGTTGAACAGTAGTCCTATAAATCTACCCTATTAATCCTCACTAATCATGGAACTGTGATGACAACGGTCCAGCCGTTGTAAACCGTGAACTGTGAACCGTGCGCCAGGCTCCAGGTAAGCTGCTACCTATGGTCTACGTTCCATAATGATTCAAATAGGCTACATGTCCCAAATTATTGCACAACTTCTAATACGTTAGCCTAATATGATCCACTATTACTAGCGATCTACAGGAACAACCACACAAACGTGACAGAGGAAAGAAAGTTAAACTACTATGTAATGCAATTATACAAAATGTAATGAAACTAACACTAAAGTGACAGTTAGAAATGTATGTGGGTATAACTGACGGTGGCTACCAATAGTGGCTAATATTTAACATGATACAAATTGTAAAACATACAGTGAAATGTCCGGGCATATAATTAAAACATTCTAGAAATCATCTATCAACATTGCAGGTTTGGCGCTATACTGTCATTTGCGTATGGCTACAGATCCTATAGCTTGGGTCATCAAATTTCATCCTTGCAAGTTATAAGGCCAGCATTTCATAAACTTCACAGTGGAAAAGGTGATATGTTGATATGCTTCAGTTTGCTGCCATATGACTGGTTTTACATTTGTCTCCATCGATCATAAGGTAAAATAATTAAAACAATTGTCATTTATATTTACAATCCCCAAATCCAAACGTCTTACTCATTTAGCTCTTATTAACTTGTAAATTACAGTGTATGGATAATGTTGTTATTTATATCGGAAAAAGTTAAGCAGATGTTGTTCCACTTGGAACCGACAGGTTGCTCGACCTTATTCATTCTTTCATCGTGCGTAAAGATGGTGGAATTACGAGTGAATTAAGTCGAGGTTAGAATACGGTGTATCTGTAGACACACCTCTGCCACAACTTCCTTTCTGTGAATAGCTGGCTGAAACATACATTACTTCATGCATAAGTTCAAGGTCAGAACACGCATAGAGAGAAAAGTACATAAAAATGGAATTAAGTTCCATTTAAGTGTGCATAACTCGGGTCTGAATCGGCCCCCTGGAGAAGAGATAGGAACGCCCTACAGACTAGACACAGGACAACCTGTCCTGTACTGTTCCACTATCTATCTAGCCTCCAATGTATCATTTCGCCTACTGCCAGGGCATGTTGCCGTGCCAACAGCAGTGCATCATATGGGGGATGAGAACTGTTAGTCAGGCGGAGAGAGAGGGGATGATGACACAACCATCGGCCATGTTCTTCTTATTGTCAATGTATTTTCCCACACTACAGGGACTCCAGGGGTGAAGGCCTAGTCAACGCTCTGCACCCATGAGCGAGCACCTTCACAGGCCCACCCATCCCCTCTCCTCTCCTCCCACCCTCCCCTCCCTTTCAGAGAATAATCCTGTGGTAAAAACATGTTGATGCTGATTGATGGTAACCCTCCCTGATTGTGACTGCTCCGCCGGGCAGGGCAGGCAACACGGGAACCGGGCCAACCGACCTGGGGGTCGGTTCTGATTGGCCGACGGAGACGTGACCCGGGACGACCCTTCCGGCGATCCATGGTGGGGGTCCGTTTGAGAGCCCAGCGTGGGCACTCGTTACCTCTGACCCCTGCCCCTCGTGCCACCCTCCCCCATGATTCACTGGGGTAATTACCTGGCTTAAATAATGGCGTGCCCTCTCCGTCCATCACTCACTCAGTCTTTGTTCAACAGGCCAGCAGGCCTCAGATCACACTAATTAGCACCCATTGTCCCAATGCTCTGCTCTGCTCTCCGCTGGGTCCACTAGGCCTCTGAGCTGCTAACATGGGGGTGGGTTGCTAATCACTGCCTTAGCAGAGTTAGATAGAGGACAATGAAGTTACTAAGAAATGTAGCTTTTATATAAAAAATTATAATTATTATATTTTAACATAAAAGCTTTAAAAAATGGTAACTGCAGCCCTGATAGTGTGTTAATGTCTGAAGTGAGGTCTTTAACATAAACATTTAGGAGCCATTTATGCCTTTCCTACGCACTTCTCAGTATTTGGTATTCAGACTTACATGATTCAGTTGCATAACGCGCTCTGCAGGTGTGGCTACCTTGCACGCTCTGAATGAATTGCGTTCAACTGCTGAAACCCCTCCCACTTGCTGGCCAACAGATTTTCTTGTGGAGTTTTCATTCAATAGGGTTTTCAGTCCATTTATCTTAAGACATCCCTTTAAATACGGTGTACCTTTTAGTTTGAATTTTGTCAACAGTCTCGATAGAATATATCGAGAGAACGGGTTCAGAATATTAGAGATCAATGAAAGAAAGCCATCTAAATATATGCATATTTGTCTCAGTTTCAGCACCAATTGGTAGATAAAAAAATACTCTGATCTTGTAGATTATTTAGGTTTAGGAAAGTATTGTAATGACCCAGCTGGGTCATAAAGTAAAAGAGAGACGGGCACCAGGTGTACAGGCAGAACACAGGTTTATTCCTAAATGGGCTATTGTTCAGGCCACAACCCACGCCGCTAAACCTCGAACATACACAAATAGAACATGTCAAATCAAGGGTCCCGAACCGAAGAGAGAGATATGAGACCGTAACCCCTATTTAATCATTCCCAAAATCCCGCGGGATTACCCATCATACCCCCAACCTTTCCATCTGTCCCGGCATATTTAACCCCTGCTAGTACCCATGAGAACGATAACACATCCATGAACACAGAACACAATACAGGGTCGTTACATAGCCCCCTCCTTTCTAAACCCTAGCCCCTAGGGTTACAAAACAAAATCCTTAAAACGACCCGGAGGTCGCATCAGTCTCTTGTGCCTCCCCTTGACTCCCACTGGTGGACCCCCAGAACACTCATCTGCCCCAATGTCATTTCCAGCACCCCGAAGAGGCAGCCCCCGTCCCAGGCTCAGCTTGCATTAGAGTCTCCTCGCTAGACTGTCCCCGTGTGCTCACATCAGAGTCCTCACTTCCATTCCCTACCGTTTTCCTCCCTCTGTAGGGGCGCCAATCGGTCCCGGTGGACCACCACCTTCCTGCCCCGTGGGGAACCTCCACCCGGTACGTCACCTCCCCCACTCTCTCTATCACCAGGCACGGCCCCACCCAGGCACTGTCTAACTTTGGGCACCGCCCCTTCTTGCGCGTGGGGTTGTGAAGCCACACTCGTTCTCCCGCTCCAAAGTGCCTCCCCCTAGCGCGTGAGTCATAGTGGCGCTTTTGGCGCATTCCTGCGTTCTCGAGTTGCTCTCTTGCGAAGGTGTGAGCCGCTTCTAACCGGTTCTGCAGTCGACGAACATAGTTCGGGCCAGGCAAAACCCCGTCGTCGTTATCAGGAGGGTGGCCAAACGTCAGTTCGGCTGGGGTGCGCAACTCACGACCTAACATTAGTAGCGCTGGGGAGCACGCAGTCGATTCCTGAACAGCCGACCTACATGCCATGAGAATAAACGGTAAGTGGGTGTCCCAATCTCTCTGGTGTTTTGAGGTAACGATAGCCAGCTGTTGTGCTAATGTTCTGTTAAATCTTTCCACCAGCCCATCACTCTGGGGATGAAGCGGAGTAGTGCGCGTCTTCTCCGCGCCTAACCGTCTACACAACTCTGAGAACACCCGTGACTCAAAGTTTCTCCCCTGGTCGCTGTGTATAGACTGTGGCACCCCGAACCGACTGATTATTCCCCCTACCAATGCATCAGCTACTGTTTCTGCCTCCTGGTCTGGGAGAGCGTAAGCCTCTGGCCACTTGGTGAAGTAGTCCATAGCAGTTAGAATCCACCTGTTACCGCTGTCTGTGATTGGAAACGGTCCAACTATGTCTACCCCCAGTCTCTCCATGGGCTCCCCTACTGGGAATTGTTGTAGGAGGGCGTGTGACTGACCTGGAGGTCCTTTCTTAGCAGCACACTCATCGCACTGCCTGCAAAAGTCCTCCACATCCCTCCTGTGCCTGGCCCAATAGAAGCCTTTACGTACGCGCTTTAACGTTTTGGAGACCCCAAAATGCCCTGCGCCTACTCCCCCGTGAAGCTGCTGTAACACGCTCCCTTGCAGCCTTTTGGGAACCACTACCTGCCACGTCATTTCTCCAGTAGCTGGCTTTTTCCACCCCCTCTGGAGCACTCCCTCAGCCACTCTAAGGACTGAGAATTTAGCCCAGAGTCCTTTGGTGACTGGTGATAGAGGGGCTACTTCCCCCCATGGCGGTCGTCTTCTCTCTTCCACCCACCCCAGCACAGGACGCAGCTCTGCGTCCTCCTCCTGGCGACGCCTCCACTCCCCGACGTCCACAGCCTCAAGCTCCCGGCACTCTGTCACCCTCAGCTGACTCACCGTGGCGGTGACTCCCTCCTCCATGCACAGTTCCCTCTCTCGCTCCACCCGTTTGGCGCAGTACCCACAGCCGTCCTCAGCACACGGGCGGCGGGACAAGGCGTCTGCATTGCTGTGGCGAAGGCCGGCCCTGTGCTCCACCTGGAAGTCGTAGGGTTGCAGCTCCTCCAACCAGCGGGCGATCTGACCCTCTGGCTCCTTGAAGGAGAGAAGCCATTGCAGGGCGGAGTGATCCGTCCGCACCACAAACGGCAGGCCCCCCAGGTAGTACTTGAAATGGCGTACTGCTGCCACGACAGCCAAAAGCTCCCTCCTTGTCACGCAGTAGCGTTTTTCAGCCTTATCAAAAGTTCTGCTGTAATAAGCTACTACGTGCTCCCCGTCAGAACCACGCTGAGCCAGCACGGCCCCCAAGCCCTCATTGCTTGCATCGGTGTCCAGAATAAACGGACGGTTTGGGTCTGGTGAGGACAGGACAGGGGCCTCCACCAGGGCACGTTTGAGGGCCTCAAACGCCCGCTGGTGCTCTTCGGTCCACTGAAAGACAGTGTCCTTCTTGAGAAGGTGGTTCAAAGGAGCTGCTATCCCCGCAAACCCTTTCACAAACCTACGATAGTAGGATGCCAGACCCAGGAAGCTCTTAACCTCTTTTTTTTCCTTTGGAATTGGCCACCCCCCTCACAGCCTCCACTTTGTCTGGCAACGTGCTGATACCCTCACCACCCAGCTGATGACCCAGGAACGCCAACTCCCTTTGCATGAAATGGCACTTTTCCGGGTGTAATTTTAGCCCCGCCCCGAGATCCTCTCCAGCACTCGCCTAAGTGCCCCCAGTGCCCCCTCAAACGACGTGCCGTGTACCAATATGTCGTCTAGGTACACGACACACTGCGTCTCTCGGAACCCCCGCCAGCACTCTGTCCATGAGCCTCTCAAAGGTGGCAGGAGCATTACAAAGCCCGAAGCACAGCACCTTGAACTGCCAATGGCCCCTATCCGTGGAGAAGGCCGTTTTTCACGTGCCCCAGGCGAGAGGGGCACCTGCCAGTAGCCACTGCGCAGATCAAGGGAAGAGAACCACGAGGACCCTCTGACGTGGTCTAGCGACTCATCGATCCTCGGTATGGGGTAAGAGTCTTTAATGGTGACAGAATTTAGGCCCCTGTAGTCCGCACAAAACCTAAGTTTACCCCCTTTCTTAGGCACCATGACGACCGGCGCGGACCACGGGCTGTCTGATGGCTCAATGAAATCGGCCCGCAACATGTCAGCAATAGCTGTGGCTGCTGCTTCCCTCTTGGCAAGGGGAATGCGACGGGGCCGAATTTTAATGGGTTGGTTGTCCCCAGTGTCGATGTCGTGCTGAACCAGGTGCGTTTGCCCTACCTCATCTTCCCCCCAAGCGAAGCTATCTTTAAAGTCAAACAGCAGCTGCTTTAATTGTCTCTGTTGTCCCTCGTCCAGACCTTGACAGTTTTTCAGCCACACTGCCTCAACGGGCGTCGATAACTTCCTCCTTCCCCCGTCTGGCTGATGGGGTGAAGGAGCCAGTGTGTTTTGGGCTACTGGGATGCCTGTGCTTGCACCATTATGGGGAGTGAAGGTCGTTGCCGCCGGAGACAGCTGCTGGGATGGAACAACGACCAAGGGAGCAGCCGGGACGACCAGTGGAGTTTCGGCAAGCTTGGAGGAAGACGGAGGGACAGCCCTGCCCCCTGCTGGCCCTCCCGTAGGCGACATTCCCACTGTGGGCCCCCGACAGCCTCAAAGTGCCCGAAGCTAAGTCCAACTGAGCCCCACAGCTTTTCAAAAAGTCCATTCCTAGTATACAGGGGTCCTGTACCGCTGCTACCCACACCGGACACCCCACAGTTCTCCCCCCACAGTCACAGACACCCGACACTTCCCTAACATGGGGGCTAGCTCCCCCGTGACAGTCCGTAGCTGGACAAAGGTCGGCTCCACCCGCACCCCCAACAGGTAGTATGTCTGGTCTCACCAGGGTTACTGTAGAGCCCGTGTCGACCAGGGCCAAACATTCCACCCCCTCTACCTTGACGATGACATTGCAGAAGTCCCCAATGGTGGTACGTCCCACCACAACTACCGGACTAGGAAACACGGTGGCCGCTACACCCTGGGGAAGCAGGTCCCCACCCTCTTGCCTGCACTGCTGGGTACATCTTCTGCTTACTGTGGGTTCGGGGCGAAGGAATGGGCCCGCGCTGCCCCCTGCGCGAGAACCCGCTGTCGTTTCCCTGTTGACTGGAGAATCTGCCACACTCCGCTGAATGTGGCCAGTCTGGCCACAACCCCAGCAGACAATGGAAGTTGAGCTGACACTGCGATGTTGTCTGGAGCCCTTCTCAATGACAAGCGAAGCGGTCTTGACTAACCCTCCCAACTCGTCGACCCACTCTGGTTTGGTGACCCCCAGCACCCCGGCCGCCGCTGCTCTCACCTCTGGTTGACTGGCAACTTCCACTCTCACTCCCTCACCCCAGATCAGCTCCCTCTTCCTGGCTATCTCCACTGCAGCCCGCAGAGATGCTGGGTCCGACATCTGCACATGCTTACCCAGTTCGGTGGAGGAGAGCGCTCTAATGAAACTGTCCCGTGCCAGCTCGTCTTGCACCCCAATCGACATATTTGCATAAGCCCGCCTGGTCAGGCTCAGAATATCACTTGCCAACGCCTTTAATGATTCCCCCTGAAGTCTCTTTTTTGTTATTCAGTTCAATCCGCAGCATGTTGGGCTGTGCATCGCTGCCGAAACGGCCCCCAATGCCTCCACTAGCGCACCGTAGTCGCCCCTCTCGTCCGGGGCTAGCGTTAGCAGGCATTCCGACGCCTCCTCTGACAGGCTCAGGGCAAGCTGTAACCCTTTCGTCTCGTCAGACCACCTCCCGGCTCTAGCCAACAACTCGAATTGAGTGAAAAAAAACTTCCCATTTACCTTGTCCATTGAACTTTGGAAGTTTAGCCGCTACCGTGGCTAATGGCAATAGGGCGCTGCCATCTCTGTTTACATAAGGAGGTCCAGCCATCTCCGCACGCGGTGACGTCGATATCTCCGTCGCCGTGACGTCTGTTCTGGTCGAGCGGTTTGAAGGAAAACCCGCCCGTTCTGCCATCTTGCTGACTGACAATTTAACTCCCGCCATGTGGCTCTCCAGCTCTTCTACAGCCGTCCTCGCCTGACCCTCCCGACCGGGTACACCCGAGCCCCCAACGGCCACTTTGTCCGACTCTTCCTTAACTTTCCGCCTCGCCCGATCATCCTGACCGTAGATGCGAGTCACGCTAAAGCTAACCACGGCCTATACTGAAACAGCTAACTCGCCTAATCTCGATCTATCCCGTCGTTCGAAAGCACTTCTGACACCAATGTAATGACCCAGCTGGGTCATAAAGTAAAAGAGAGACGGGCACCAGGTGTACAGGCAGAACACAGGTTTATTCCTAAATGGGCTATTGTTCAGGCCACAACCCACGCCGCTAAACCTCGAACATACACAAATAGAACATGTCAAATCAAGGGTCCCGAACCGAAGAGAGAGATATGAGACCGTAACCCCTATTTAATCATTCCCAAAATCCCGCGGGATTACCCATCATACCCCCCAACCTTTCCATCTGTCCCGGCATATTTAACCCCTGCTAGTACCCATGAGAACGATAACACATCCATGAACACAGAACACAATACAGGGTCGTTACAGTATTTATTAATTGGTTTGGGGTGCGTTTACGCACAAAAGAAAGAAAACGGTGGTTTGATTCATCCTGAAAATTGCCACATTCAGTTCTTCAACCCATGGTAATGTTGGAAGATTAGTATGCATAGAATTATAATAGAGAGAATAGTGTAGAATAGTAGGCTATACCCTCGTCTATTGCCTGCACTAACCATGAAACTGTGTGATGAAACGGTCAAGTATTGCGCCATGCGTCGGGTTCAAACTATTACGGCTTGGTCTGCGCTCCATAACGATTTAATTAGCCTATGTAGCACATAGGAACGTGTGAAGCTTACTCCTCAGCCTGAAGTGTCGCCACTTGCGCCAGCGAATAGCTAGCTTTTCGGGTGGCGTCGACTGGTAAGACGCTTCAGGAGGGCGGTCACGCGTGTTAGCAAGGCAGAGGTCCCGAGTTTGTGCCAGGTGTGGGCCGAATAAGGAGGAAGTGGTACTCGCTAAGCAAGCAGCGTGACGTCCTTTACACCTACGTCTTTCTAAAAATATTATCACCTGTTACTAATGATCCTCAGTAACAACCACACAGCCGTGACAGTGTTTACACAGGAAGCAAATGAAGGTAAACAAAACAATATAATTAAATGGAAAGATAATTTAGGCTATACCAACTATAGGGAACTAACGGTAAATTGGCAGTTGAATATAAGTTGTTATTAGGCTTACTGACCTTCTATAGAGATAGTGGCTAATATTTAACATGGTATAAATAGGAAACAGAGAATGTCGGGGTAGCCTATAATTAAGACATTTGAGAGTGCCCATCGCTGCAAGTTAAAAGGCCATACATAAACGTTACTGTGGGAAAGTTGATATGCTTCAGTTTGATGCCATATACCTAGTTTCACATTTGTCTCCAGAGATAAGGTCAAATAGATATAAACAAGTGTCATTTATATTTACAATTCCCTTATCCAAATGGATTACTCATTTACCTACCTCTTATCATGTTGTAAATTACTGTGCATGGAGAATAGTGTTATTTATATGGGAAAATATTAAGTAGATGCTTTTCCCACTTGGAACCGGTAGGTTATCATGCTTAAGTTCAAGGTCAGATAGAGAGAAAAGTGCATAAAAAGGAAATTACGTTCCATTTATGAGCGCTTAAGTCGGGTCAGAATTCCCCCATTAGTGTTTTGGCTTATATTTTACATGGAGGGTTATGTACAGTACTCATAATGCAGTGCTTTTTTGATTCAAACCAGAAAATGAGTGGGAGGAGGGGTACCCCCTTTAAAATCTATCCCTTCTCAAAGTCCTGTCTTCTCTAAACCAGAGGGAGGTCCTTGTCCTTGTCATGCCAGGCTTGTTTGACTGCCTTTAAGTCTGCTGGGGGACAATAGCATTACCCAAAACACTACACAAATAGATGACGTGAATACCATTTAAACTGAATGGACCGAATTGACTTTCAGCAAGACCTCTCTGGAAAATTTTCCTTTAAAATCAAGTTATGAGGTTATGAATTATGCTGGAAGTGACAAGCGAATGTGCTTTAAATGCTCGCAGGCCTGCTGATGGGATGCAGAATGGATGCAGAGCAGGAAAATCAATCTCAACTCTGCACATCTGGTTCAGCTTTGTTTCACACAAGCAGTTATCTGTTGACACGGGTGTTGCCGGATACACATATGGGTCTATACATTTGCAACACTTTTCTGGGAAGGGGCCAGCCCTCAACAGTAACCACTGGTTAAAGAGAAACACCAGAAACCAAGCAACCTCTCCAAAAAAACGACTGGCAATGGTTGGGAGGGAGCAGCACCCCAACTCCTTATAGGCTAGTTTATAGGAGGGAGCAGCAACCCAACTCCTTATAGGCTAGTTTATAGGAGGGAGCAGCACTCTAACTTCTTATAGGCTAGTTTATAGGAGGGAGCAGCACCCTAACTCCTTATAGGCTAGTTTATAGGAGTGTTCTCCTAATCAGCCTCTCAGACACATACAAACTAAGTTGAACCATAGCAACCACAACACTCACTGAAGACCGGCAAGTTCCCATGACAAATAGCACTGTTTGTCGGGTCAATAAAGATTGGCAGACTGAACCCAATCAAAGCAGTGTCATAGTCAGCCTGTTTGGGCAGTGTTGTTAGACCAACAGTTCTGACATGGTAGATATAAAACATATATTTTATGATGTGGGATATAAAAACAGACACTAGATCTGACTTACCGCATCTATGTGCTTTAGGTTCAACTGCCCTTTGAGATGGAGGTTCATTTGTGGGTCAAACGTGTGATGGAAATTGTAAGGTAATGTAATCTGCATCAACATTCTCTGTAACTCACACTTCCCCTCTCAAACTGAGGTGTGGGGTCAAACCAAAAGAGCAGATATGCAACAAACAATATGAGTGAAGCCTTTGTCTTTTAGAGGGTTGTCTAGTGCAGGGGTTCCCAAACCTTTTCACTCAGGACCCCCTTCCAACATTGAGGAAGATATTGCGCCCCCACTGCTTGCGCACGCCACGTCTATTTCTATGGGAACAAGCACTGTTCATGACACAAACTGTTCACACCCCTCTTGTTGGCAGAGATTTTCTTGCAATTCTATACATTTTGCCATGTCTAATTCATGTGATATTTGAGTGACTCAAATATTACAACAAAATCTATGGGTTAAAAAACCTAGCTAAAAAACGTTAGCTGACATGGGCTAGTTGATCTGGACATTTCTGACAAGTTATAAATAGCTCTCTAAGGTATGCAATGACTAACATGACAAGAGGAACTGATGATGCACTACCCAATTTCGAAATTGCACCTTCAGCATTCTACTATTACAACTTTCAGGAGTAAGTTGAAAGCCGGACTGAGTTCCTAAAATATTATTATTATTATTATTATTATTGGGGCCCCACAGTTTGGGAATTATTGGTCTAGATATTCTGTATGTGGAGGTGGCTTTAGCGTGAGCTTAGGTCCTCTCCTCCCTGTCCATATCTTTGGAGTCTGGCTCAGGGTTAGTGGGGTGGGGTTAGCCTCCTCTCTCTATACCCTCCCTCTCCCCCTTTCCTCCCTGTCCATATCTGTGGAGTCAGACTCGGGGTTAGCCTCCTCTCTCCCCCTCTCCTCCCTGTCCATATCTGTGGAGTCAGACTTGGGGTTAGCCTCCTCTCTCTCCCTCTCTCCCTGTCCATATCTGTGGAGTCAGAGTTGGGGTTAGCCTCCTCTCTCCCCCTCTCCTCCCTGTGCATATCTGTGGAGTCAGACTTGGGGTTAGCCCCCTCTCTCCCCCTCTCCTCCCTGTCCATATCTGTGGAGTCAGACTTGGGGTTAGCCTCCTCTCTCTCCCTCTCTCCCTGTCCATATCTGTGGAGTCAGACTTGGGGTTAGCCTCCTCTCTCCCCCTCTCCTCTCTGTGCATATCTGTGGAGTTAGACTTGGGGTTAGCCCCCTCTCTCCCCCTCTCCTCCCTGTCCATATCTGTGGAGTCAGACTTGGGGTTAGCCTCCTCTCTCTCCCTCTCTCCCTGTGCATATCTGTGGAGTTAGACTTGGGGTTAGCCCCCTCTCTCCCCCTCTCCTCCCTCTCCTCCCTGTCCATATCTGTGGAGTCAGACTTGGGGTTAGCCTCCTCTCTCTCCCTCTCTCCCTGTCCATATCTGTGGAGTCAGACTTGGGGTCAGCCTCCTCTCTCTCCCTCTCTCCTTGTCCATATCTGTGGAGTCAGACTTGGGGTTAGCCTCCTCTCTCTCCCTCTCTCCCTCTCTCCCTGTCCATATCTGTGGAGTCAGACTCAGGGTTAGCGGGGTGGGGTTAGTCTCCTCTCTCTCTCCTTATACTGCCTCAGTCTCAGTCTGGCTCCCAGCTGGAGATCTCTCTAAGTACCAGCAGATGTCTGGCCCTGAGTTCAAGACCAGGGAAGACATAAGAAGAAACCTCTCAGATGTGGGAGAGAGAGGCTAACCTCACGGACACCCGTCTGACACATACACACACACACACACACACGTGAACGTGCACACACATACACTCTTTGAAAGACATCCAGAAACGCACACATGCAGCCACACACACACACACACACACACACACACACAATGGATCTACTCACTGACTGGGATCAGACAGAGAAGAAAATATGAATAACATCCCAAAGCCGACGTCCAGATCTTATTATGACATCTGCTTGTCATAACATGACAGTCCTACAGCGGGACGAGGCAGAACTGGGGGAGGGAAGAGAGTGAAATGGTGTGTGTGTGTGTGTGTGTGTGTGTGTGTGTGTGTGTGTGTGTGTGTGTGTGTGTGTGTGTGTGTGTGTGTGTGTGTGTGTGTGTGTGTGTGTGTGTGTGTGTATGTGTGTGTGTGGACAGAGACCCACCTTCATAAATAGAGATGATGTGGGGGTGTTTTAGGGATGACATGATCTCTATCTCCCTGCGGATGTGAACCATATCCTGCTCATCCTTGATCTTCTCCTTCCGGATGGACTTGATAGCCACCTGAGGACAGAGAGGACAGACAGGTGTTCTGGTCAGTTCAAGTGGACTAATAATCAGATGGATACAAGTATACAAAAATGGCTAGTGGGGCAGCTCAATCAAAATCAGCAATACCTCCAAACTGATTGTGATGATGAACCAACTCAGGTCAAAACGTGAGTCAACAAACCCACACAGCAAATCACAGACAACTCTTCACAGTGATCGCACATCAGCAAACACATTTGGACAGCCAGAGAATGAAGAAAACTCTGTTGACCATTGCAAAATGTCTTACATAACATAATCTAAATGAATACTCTCTGAACCTCCTCAACCACATAACCCCCCTCCCCAGAGCCCTATAGTGACCAGCCCACTGTGACCTCTGACCTCTGCTCTCCCACTTATCCAGTCCACACAGACAGGAAGGGGTCAATTGACTGAGAGACACAGACTCAGACATCACAGTCATCACAGGCTCTTGCTGTGTAATTTACCGTCTCTTTAGAGGAGAAAATGAAGGTGCTCTCTGAGGAAAAACAACTTGGCACGTGGTGCAGTAATGGAGGACTCCTTTGTACTGTGTTCACCCTAGTATTAACAGACAGCTTGGTCTCTCAAGTCTATGATGTGTGTGTGTGTGTGTGTGTGTGTGTGTGTGTGTGTGTGTGTGTGTGGAACGGGGCAGGGGCAACTCCCCCTAACCTGACCCCAGTCTAATGGATATATCAGGTAGCACATCAAGAAGAATAGGGGATTTCTGTGCTGCGGGTTTCCATGGCAACTGCAACTGGTGGAGGTGTGTGTGTCCCAGCAGGGGAAGTGGATTGATGAGCTGAACCTTCTAAACTAGCCCGTGACGACACTACTAATGTTGATTTATACCATCCCTCTCACAAACACTCACACACGTCGTACAGTGTGTAGGCCTACACCCACATCAGAGACCTAAGGTCTTGTCACTAGACCACTAATACTATTATTATAATAATATAATATAAACTCCACTAGGGCTGACCCCATTTAGTCAACTGGTCAAATTTATGACACGTCTTGATTGACGCCTATCTGAGTGGACTAATCCATTGCGGAGGCCGCGGGGATGGCACACCAGTATCACCAGTACTACATTTACCCTTAATTACCATCATTTATCATCTACAATGTTTGTTTCGTTACTGTAATTTATTTTAATACATTCAATATATTTTTATTACAGTCTTTTACAGTTCTCATTGTTGAAGTGGACATGTTGTTTGCAGAGAGCACAACCTAGGCTATACTTGTGAGAAACACGTTTTGGTTTATTTAATTCCATTTACGAGTTGTCAATGTATTAATTGTGTTTTGTTTGGAGCGCTCCTGATTTGGCATAGAAGTAGGCCTAGGCTACCTGGCCTGCGCGCAAATGTAGGCTTATAAATGTGCCCATTTGGGGATCTGATAGTATTTCTAATTGTCTTAACTCAACACCACTAATGAGCGGTGGAGCTTCTCAAATAACATTTTCTTCACCTCAAACAGTAAGTAAACAAAGTCTGTTTTTACATCCATTGAGAATGACAATAGTTCCTTAATGTAGGCTATTTGAAAAATCTTTACAGATCTCTACCTTTTGATAACCACGGCGTGAAAGGGGTAAAAAATGTCATGCTCTGATCCGGTGGAAACATCATAAAATAGGTCTACCTGATTACTTCTTATCCCTTGTGCAAATAGCCTACAGCTGTGTCTGTCTGTGCTCACTGGCATAGGAAAATCTGAGGGTCCAGAATATTTTATACAATGTTGCAAGGTTGTTAGAGAAAGCTTCAGGCTGGACCAAGTTGATAGCTCAATCAATGTTTCAAGTTCCTTGCAGACAGGCCATGCGTAGCCATTGTGATTTATTTTCATGAGGATATTTTCTACCTGCAGGCTGCAATGTTTTTATTTGTTGGCTTTTATGTAGGCTATTTTTACATAGTTGGCAATGGCAATATAAGTTACTTTTAGATTTGTACAATTTTCATTTAGATTGAGATAAATTGGCACTACAAATGGAAAAGGTTGCTGACTCCTGGTGTAGCCTATTATAGGCAACTTCGGGAGCGTAATGGCAGAATCTGCCAAAGCCAGCAGCAGCAGGAGGCGGAGCTTCAGGAACAGGTTTCTTTCTTCTGGTTAGGCTCTCTTCAGTCATTTGTGTGTCTTAATTATTTAATCACAGTGTGCTCAAAGCATCAGACAAGCTCAGTAGCCTACACATAGTTGATTTTATTAAAACAATTAGGGTGCGTCTATATATGGATAAATACACATTTTAAACATTTAAAAAGATCTTGGTGGACTCTTGGGGACAGCCCTAGATTCCACTAATACTAAACATTCAGGTTTGAGCCCCATTGACTATTTTTACTACTGTATACCTGTACTGTATATTCATTTAGGCCTAGACTGCCTCTGTTAGCTAGGGAGGAAAAAAGCTTTCCTTACTAAGAGAAAGGTCCATTACAGTGAAGGTCAGTTCTACTCCAGGGCCAGGCAGGAGTAGAAACCACATACAGTCACTGTTCCAAGCTAATTACGGTGTACCTTAATCAAAATAACCAAGACCGGAAAAACTCCTCATCCAGACCATGACTTGATTACATAGAATAAAAAAAGATATAAATATAAACAAGTAAAGGCCCCGTTTTGTTTTCACATGCTGAGTGGTAGTCTTTAGTCTGTTAATTATTCGCTGGTCTTGATTGTACCTCCATTGTTTTGTGTTTTCCATTACCTCATGGGGTCATCAACAGCAATAGTACTGTATTCACGTCATGCCCATACACAAAAATGTATGCACGCATGACTGTAAGTCGCTTTGGATAAAAGTGTCTGCTAAATGGCGTATTATTATTATTTTATGCCAAATCCTAAACTAGTAGGACTGTAAGCCCACAGTCTGTCTCTATGTGAAGCAGCACACCGTCTGCACTGCAGGTCAATTTTTTTCACATTTGCTTTTTTAATTTAAAAGTAAGAGGGTGTGGTTTCAGTTCCTATAAAAATGCATGACAGGAGGAGGTAATCTACCTGGAGATGGTACGATATAAATTCACAATGGTCTTAATGACATGACCCTAAAGCACGTGTCAAACTCACTCCACAGCGGGCTGAGTGTCTGCGGGTTTTCGCTCCACCCTTGTACTTGATCGCAGTATTAAGGTCACTGATTAGTAAGGAACTCTCCTCACCTGGTCGTCTAGGTGTTCATTGGAAGGAAAAAACAAAAAGCCGCAAACACTCGGTCCTCTGTGGAATGAGTTTGACACCCCTGCCCTAAAGTCATGGGTACAGTGGTGTGTGTGTGTGGGGTTTCATTTCTACAGAGATATGTGGACGGGATGTACTTTCCACAGGAGGTTGGTGGCACCTTAATTGGGGAGAACAGGCTTGTGGTAATGACTTGAGCGGAATCAGTGGAATGGTATCAAATACATCCAACACATGGTTTCCAGGTGTTTGATGCCATTCCATTTGCTCCGTTCCAGCCATTATTATGAGCCGTTCTCCCCTCAGTAGCCTCCACTGGTGCTACTTTCTTATGGCAGATAGTAGAGTACAGTATCAACAGACACTGCTCTTTGACCCTCAAATTAGACCGTTTGTAAACTCATTAGATTAGAGAGACAGCATCCCAACAATACAGAGAGCAGACAAAGAGATCCATCCCTCCATCCCCCTAGGCACGTTATTCCCCTGGGACCCTGTAGTGTAGTGGGTCATTAAACATGCAGGCCTGTGTGTTAGAGCTGGGCGATAAGGACAAAAATCCATATAGCGATAAATTGCCTGAATTGATGTGTTAATGATAAATAGAACTATACGTTTATAACATGAATGTGCACCACAGTTTATTTTTTATTATCCTTTAAACTACCACTACTAGTTTGATGGTTGTAGCCATGAATTGTCCCATTAACAATCACCCATATTAGCAAACATATTTAATTTCAAACGTCACATTTCTCTAGCATAGCCTACTTATCATAATGAACGATATCAGCAAAATGCCTGAGATAAGTGACCAGTATGGTCGGTGTCGATCATTTTCGGTTTATCGTCCCAGCTCTACTATGAAACATCCACTTGCCAGCTGGCTGTCACAGTATAGTGCAGCCCTGCGCCTGTCTTTAAGTGGTGGGCTATTACTGTCAGTCACACAGATCGCTGCCCTGCTGGCCTGGCCCAGCCACCCTCTGTCAGGTACACTCCTCCTGCTAGGCTCTATGCTGCAGTGTGTTTGATGTGAGAGGCCATGCTTCGCTCCACTAGAGCCTGACAGCGGCCAGTGTTTTCTCAGCCCCTTAAAATTGATGAGGTATAGATCACAAGTTCCCCCTTTCTCTCTGAAGATCATGTTCATGTGTGTGGATGGAGAGAGAGATAGTGTGTGTGTATTAGGGGAGTTGACAATAGCAGGGAGGACCCTATGATTGATTGTGAGAGCAGAGCCATCTCTCAGTATAGTATGTTTACCACAGAGCCAGAGAGAAGAAGAAAAAATGCTGATATCTGCACAACTACAGCCAATAACAGTGAATCTCTGTATTTTTCTCCTCACAGTTAATCCCCACTGAATCCACTGTTTGGGGGTGAGGTAATCTAGTGCTTTAAACTCATATTAATGTGATTTTGTAACCCCTTAATTGAAGCCCACCCCTACCATTATGGTGGGGTTATCTTTAAATTGCTCTCCCCTCCCTCCATCCTTCCCATACTCCCTCCCCCTCTCTCCCTACCTCACCCCTCTCTCCCTACCTCCCCCTCCCTCCGTCACCCACCCAACCCCCCCTCCTCCCCTTTCCCCCTCCCTTCTTCCTCCCCTCCCTCTGCTTTGGACCCCCACAGGATATTAACTTTCCATCCCTGTCTCATTTCCTGCTGGGGATGGCCTTTCATGTGTCACTGCTCCCTCTGGGCCCTGCTGTCACCACAACCTTTTCACGAACACACCCACACACAGTACAAACGTGCGCACACCCATACATGCAAGCACACACACACACACACACACACACACACACACACACACACACACACACACACACACACTCACACACACTCACACATACCTGTCCCGGAAACATCTACAACATTACAAACGCACATGAACACGTGCAAGAGTCATAATAGCATACACATTTACATTTGCACATCCAAGCTCATGCCCACATACAGTAGTCAAGTCAGACCAGATATGCAGTAGTCCAATCAGACCAGATATATAGTGGTCAAATCAGACCAGATATGCAGTAGTCCAATCAGACCAGATATACAGTAGTCAAATCAGACCAGATATACAGTAGTCCAATCAGACCAGATATACAGTAGTCCAATCAGACCAGATATGCAGTAGTCCAATCAGACCAGATATGCAGTAGTCCAATCAGACCAGATATACAGTAGTCAAATCAGACCAGATATACAGTAGGAGAACACAGACACTGACTTTCCATCCAAACCAAGCAGCCAACACACACTCAACAGAAGGGTGTGCAGATCCTATGTCTACAGAATCAGTCACACTTTGACTAACACATATGCTCATGTACCCACACATCTAATCAATCTCTCTTTAGTGACAGTCCCTTCCAAGCTTCACACACACACACACACACACACTCTCTCTCTCTTCTCAATCTCTTTCCCCTTCTGCTCTTCTCATTTAGTCTAGCTGCTAAGGAAGCCGGCACGCCAACCAGGGAAAGTAAAAAGGGCAGAGCCAGAGCAGAGGGATTGCATAACGGTCTGTCACCCTGTTGTAATCTCTATCATATGGACACCAGGGGCTCTTTAGGCCAGAGACCATGTACCGCACTCTCACAACACCATGCCAGACACACAGTCTGTCTGTACACTCTCTCTCTCTCTGTCTCTGTCTGGGTGATGCTTAACCAAATGTACTCAAGTGTTGATTTACAAAGGGCCCATGGCCACTTGTACTGCTAATAATGTTGTCACACATTAAATGGAAATGGTTTAGGTTGATTTATTATTAGCTACACACTGTTCCAGGATCAGCTCTGCTGCCTGCCATTTAAAGTGGAACCATTAAGGGCTGGAGAACTAAGCTAGGCCAAGCTCACTGATAGAGGAGGAATGCATGGGGATCGGGGAATCCCATCACTCCATACATCTCTAGAATGATGTCAGGGCATGTGAAGATGGCAATGACATACAAAGTGGTATTACAGAGGTTATTAATGGGGTATAACATAATAGCCATAAAAATATCAAAAGATGTGATTAGGCTACTCAAACAGACCCAAACAGACCCCAATTTTCAATACACCGAAGCACCCTGTGTTTTTAATGAGTTGGGAAACTTGTTATAAAGCACTGGCTGCCATAAAGCGCCAGTCACCAGCAAGGCAGGCCATCTGAAGGAGCTATTTGAGCTATGGGTTTATGGTGCCCCCACCAAGCATGCATGTGTGTCAGGAGCGATGGACATGTTGACCCTACTGAGTTTTCCCCCTGGCATTCTGAATCTGAACACACATATGGAAAGTTCATCTCCTTCTGCCAATGGGGAACATGGGTCAAATTCTGCAGCATGTGGAAAAATCTGGTCTCCAAGTATGGTGCATGAGGGCAGATGGTGAGCATTCAATTACAAAAAAGAAATGGAGAAACTTGAAGAAATTGTCGATCAAAACAGCACCAAGACACAAACAAAAACCAAACAGTTAAGGGACATTGGTCCAAATGACACAGTCATTCAGGAAGCTATTATTTTAACATGCAGTTAAATAAAAAAACAGAGGTCTTGTTCTAGGCCAGTTCTCAAGTTTGAGTTTGCCAAACTTGGAACCTCTTCACCTTAAAGCAATAAATTGCACAATCCCAGCCCATTCAATGTGAGTAGGCGGAAGTATCTTGGAGGACTGTTGGCCGCTTTCAATGGTGCATATGGTTGGGTTCATTTAAGCTGCATCAATAAGTCAGTATCACTTAAGCATCCGATCGCGAGGCACTGCTGGGGACAGCGCGCGTGCTGCAGAGATTCCCAGGGCACTAGAGGCCCTATGAGCACGGGGGAATTCCCAGAGGGGGAAAAAGACGCACATGCCTAGAGCGCAACAAAGTAGCTATTTGGGTATTTAAGGCCTCTTTGTTGTAGCTATGTTTACTATGACTCCGGATTGGGCGTCTCAACAGTAGCCTGCAGTCTGTAGGCCTAAATTATATGAGCCGCATTCTAAGAACCTTTACAGAGGTTATGTACAGGGTGCTTCAAACCCCTATGCGTAAAGAGCGTTTTTAACCCCTACCCCTATCCATAAAGAGAGTTGTAAAGTGTCTCACCTCTCTCCCTGAGTTTCGTTCAATTGCCTTCTTTACTTTGCCATAGGTCCCTCTTCCTAGAGTCTCGAGCAATTCGTAGCGATGTTTCAGGTTATGCTTGTGGTGGTGTTTCTTGAAGCCTGAATTTCTCCTGCTGCCATCGCCAGCTGCCGGTGTCTCTGCCATTGAATGACCGACAGGTAGCGGTGGCGGGGACAGGTCGCCTCCAGATGGCTTACCCGATGAGGTGAGGGTTTGTTTGGACTCAGGACGGGTCAGCCCTCGGTGGGCCGAGAGAAAAGTTGTATCCATCTTCTCTAGGGAAGTATTAAAACTAACTTCCCACAGTTAAAGATATTAAACTAAGCTATTTGTTACAAATATTGATATTATAGTAATACTTTATTATAGGCCTAATAATAGTCGTAATAAATACAATAAATTACAAGGAACAATGCGTAAATATTATATTATTAAACATATACATTATTCCGATTGTCTAATGATCACTGCCTTTGTTAATTCTTTTCAGATCAAAGAATTCTCCACATCTATTCATCCATTTGTCGCCTTATAAGAGTGAGTCATTATTATACGATTAAATAAAAAAGCAAAAGATTACAAAGGAGACATCATCTGTCTTGACGCGTCTGATACATAATGCAATGCATATTATATATGTCTAACTATAAAGTTATATTCTAGGGCAACAGTCCTCTAAATATGTATTCAGAATTCGACGGACCAATGCATGTCAGAAGCTGAATCCACTTTCGATTGATGTCTCCTCGGGTATGGACAATGATGCTCAAAATTGAGCAATCCAAAAAGAAACAATATTTAGGTTTATTAAAACATCGGGCTATTCTATTCTCGTTATCCGTATAGTAACTGGCATTATCTATCTCACAGTCTTTCGTTTATTCTGGGCCGTTCACATAATCTACGGTGAAAGTGCTACCAACATCATTAACTCAAAACTAACAGGCGAAACCTTCAGCGTCATTGCCTCCCGAGAAAGCAGCGACGAAACCGGCGTTCTGGATGAAGATGACCCTCATTTTGTCCTCAGGTGCAACGTCATTCAGCTGCTGAACTCTGTGTATGGCGCGAGTGCTCCATGCCCATGTCAACGTTAGAGATGCGCTATGATCAGATATGTCAAGCTCAGACGTTTTGAATATTGCCATGTTCGTTTTGCTCTCCTTGCTCTTGTGCCCTTCGTCTCTCTTTCTCTTTATTCTCTAACGTGAGGGGCTGTGAATAAGGAATGTGAGATGATCAAATCCGGAGGCGGAGTTACAGTCCTCCTCCCCTGTGTCCCTCTCTTCGTGCTCTCCACCTCTCCCCTCCTTATGCGACTGCTGCTGCTGACTGATTGCTTTTCATCCTGAGGCTGTGGAAGCTACAGTCATTTTACTATAGCATAATCATTAGAGTTCCATTTTCAAGGGCAACTCAGACCGAGTCAAAGTTTAATATATTAGTTTAATTATTAATATTGCTGAAACGTTTATGAAGCCTTGTGAAATGAGTCCTGCAAGTGCAAACCCTGACTCGTTGATTTTCCCATCAATAATATAACAACTGTGCCCTGTACTGTGGGTCAGTCAGTCCAGAGCCAGCAGCTATAACTAAGAATCAGGAAGGAAAAACAGGAACATGTAGTCCTATTCAATGTTAGGGTTATCACTAAATAAATGTTGTGCATTCATTCTCTCTGATGACATTGATGGATGACAGGCAGTGTGGCACATTGATAATCTGGCTCTGCAGAATTCAGAATCTTGCTCAGTGTTCCTGTCATTCCCTGGGGACAACTCAGTATTATGTTATTATCATGCATACTGAATTAGATTTTTGTTACATCTGGTTCTTAGAATGGAATGCAACATAATCTCAGAAGAGATTATCTAATTAATAGGGCTACCATTTTGCTGAAGGCTACATTGTATGATACTACTGATCACTGCGTGCAAGAACATCTTGTGTTATTACATGGCCATGTAGTGCTGATAAATTGTATCAAAATATTAAATCAAATCAATTAAGCAGCAGAGGTCAAACGAAGGTGTGGTTTTTGCTTATTTTTAATACAACTAACACATATTTGTACATTTTTTATTGACTATTATATTTAAAATGTATAAAATATTTTGTGATTTTCCTACTAAATGTATTAAAGAAAACATGTTACTGTAATGTCTATTTGCCAATAATAGCCATGGAAGGCAACTCCTCTCCTCTGAGCCCTCATCCTCCAGCCAACTACAGCATCAGATGGGCCAGTGCCAATCTGCCCCGGGAGCCTCACATCACCTCCGGTCCACTGGGGGTCTGTTCAATTAAACGTTCAGAATATTGCAGCTGGAAATTCAATCTACCTTAAATTCTACTTGACAGATTATCATAGTTCTACACAATACATATATAGCTGAGTGTTATATCAAAGTGTTGCACACTCTTGAACAGACCTACTATGCCCAGAGAGCCTCAATTCACTTCTGGTCCTAATCTAGACCGAGACTCCCAGAGGTTACCAGGAGATGACCTGATGGAGCCTGCAGCCTCCTCACTGAATCATCTCATTGGGTTTACTGTAATGGCTCTTGTTAAAGCTATGTTGTGTATGGTGTAATTTATACAGAGAGAGGGGAAGTTTATGTTAAACAGCAACTGATTAGAGTGACCCGTTTTACTTCTATGATCTCTACGATAGATGAATACATTTAAAAAATGTGTGATATTTTTCTCTCTCTAAACATGGTCATTGGAGTATCCATTTATAGCAACACTGACTCAGTCAGAGATGTGTATCTGATATGATGCAAATAGGGCCTTATTTGCACTCTCAGACAATTTGTTCTTGGACAAATATAATGTAAATACTGCCCTCTAGTGTGAGAGGTATGGAGACGTCCCATAAACTCAACTCGAGCTTTACCAAAGTCAACCAAGAGGTCCAGTCTTTACATAACTAACAGTCATATTTTTATCCTGACGCAATTTCTTTCAAAACAATATCAACAGTTCCAAATAAATATGTATTCCTCTCCACTAGGGTTTTGATCTACGAATGTATGATTTTAGAGTTCCCAGCCAGTCAGAACTCAATGAATTAACCATCAGACAGACAAGCATGGCTGCCAAATGACCATAAAAGTACATTCTGGGCAGCACCTCTGGAAATAAATGTAATGGCTTCTACATAAAAATAGAGATGTTAATATTCTTGTATTTGTTGCAGTCGCCTCTTGGAACATATGTACCCCTATATTATATTTTAGAAATAATATTCTCAAACAGATGTCACTATAGATCATTTTCATAACACTGGAACATGATAAAGAAAGACAAGTCTTAAGTTTCCATTTCAATGTGTTCAATAATAGTAAGCTATGATACTTAACACGAGGGCACTTGCCCTGTTCCAAATGTCCATTTCCTTTTTCTCTGCAATGTACTCAACCAAAAAGTTATAAAATATATTTATAAAATACCTTATTTAAACACCAAATATTTTTTGGGTTTGTAATAATTCCCAAACTGCAATTTCACATTGTGCTCTTGGTGAATCCGATTTTTTAAAATCTGAACTCTAGAGCAGTGATCTCCTTGAAATGCATGGTTACATCCCACTTGGGCTCCCGAGTGGTGCAGCGGTCTAAGGCACTGCATCTCAGTGCTTGAGGCGTCACTACAGACAACCTGGTTCAATTCCAGGCTGTATCACAACCGGCCGTGATTGGGAGTCCCATAGGGCGGCGCACAATTGGCCCAGCGTCGTCTGGGTTTGGCCGGTGTAGGCCGTCATTGTAATTAAGAATTTGTTCTTAACTGACTTGACTAGTTAAATAAAGATAAAATAAATGGCACCCATTTTCGTATAGGCCTATAGTGCACTACTTTTGAACCGAGACCTATGGGCCCTGGACAAAAGTAGCACACTATAATAGGGTGCCATTTCAGACACAGCCCGTGTGTTTCTGTCAGGGATTTAGAACCCCTGGGCAGCTGGCAGAGGTCACTCACAATAACAATTTCAAGATCAACACAACTACTTCGGCACACATTAGGCATCCAAAATATAATATTTCTCATAATATGACTGTTGTTTCCTCTTTTTTATCTTTAAGAAGCTAGACCACCATTAAGAAGAAACAAAAATGCTGTATTAAGCATGCCCAAAATAGGGACTGATCCACACTTCAAGAATTCGGACAAACTTTGAGATTACATTGGACATCCGGGATACAGTTATTTGTAATGAGAAATCTACGTCATACCATCTTGACTCCCACTGACTCACCAAAACACCTCATCATAAATTTGAGATAGTGAATGTCCTACCTGTCTGACATGGAAAGCTGAGACAGAGAGAGAGAGTGTGAGAGAGAGAGATGAGATGCAGAGGCGTATTCAAATATATATATATATACAGGGGTGAAACTTTCCCTGGGGACGGGGTGGGTCATATCACCCCCACATTCTGAAATTTCATTTGTTTTTACAGAACAAAACTAGTATTTTTTTGCAGTGCTGAACTAGTATTGTAACTGACATGTAATGTTAGCTAATGTTTCATCCCCTCTCGACTGAGGTGAATGAATAAGGTACGCTAGGTAGTATCTACCACAGCCAGGTCAGCTCTAGCCTCTAGCCCCACAGAAAACACTGCTACTCCTACTGCTTTTTCCTCGTCTGACCATGTGTTCTCGCATACCCTGAGAGCATCTGGTCAGTGCGGCGGTGGCACAGGAATCCTCATCTCTCCCAAGTGGACATTCTCTCTTATTCCCCTGACCCATCTGTCTATCTCCTCATTTGAATTCCATGCTGTCACAGTCACTAGCCCATTCAAGCTTAACATCCTTGTCATTTATCGCCCTCCAGGTTCCCTTGGAGAGTGCATCAATGAGCTTGACGGCTTGATAAGTTCCTTTCCTGAGGATGGCTCACCCCTCACAGTTCTGGGTGACTTTAACCTCCCTACGTCTGCCTTTTGACTCATTTCTCTCTGCCTCCTTCTTTCCACTCCTTTCCTCTTTTGACCTCACCCTCTCACCGTCCCCACCTACTCACAAGGCAGGCAATACGCTTGACCTCATCTTTACTAGATGCTGTTCTTCTACTAATCTCACTGCAACTCCCCTCCAAGTCTCCGACCACTACTTTGTATCTTTTTCTCTCTCGCTCTCCTCCAACACTACTCACTCTGCCCCTACTCAGATGGTAATGTGCCGTCGCAACCTTCGCTCTCGCTCTCCCGCTACTCTCTCCTCTTCCATCCTATCATCTCTTCCCTCTGATAAATCCTTCTCCCTCCGATCTCCTGATTCTGCCTCCTCAACCCTCCTCTCCTCCCTTTCTGCATCTTTTGACTCTCTATGTCCCCTATCCTCCCGGCCGGCTCGGTCCTCCCCTCCTGCTCCGTGGCTTGACGACTCATTGCGAGCTCACAGAAGAGGGCTCCGGGCAGCCGAGCAGAAATGGAGGAAAACTAGACTCCCTGCGGACCTGTCATCTTTCCACTCCCTCCTCTCTACATTCTCTTCCTCTGTTTCCGCTGCCAAAGCCACTTTCTACCACTCTGAATTTCAAGCCTCTGCCTCTGCCTCTACCCTAGGAAGCTCTTTGCCACCTTCTCCTCCCTGCTGAATCCTCCTCCTCCTCCTCCTCCCTCCTCCCTCTCTGTGGATGACTTCGTCAACCATTTTGAAAAGAAGGTTGACGACATCAGATCCTCATTTATTAAGTCAAATGACACCGCTGGACCTGCTCACACTGCCCTACCCTATGCTTTGACTTCTTTCTCCCCTCTCTCTCCAGATGAAATCTTGTGACTTGTGATGGCCGGCCGCCCAACAACCTGCCCGCTTGACCCTATACCCTCCTCTCTTTTCCAGACCATTTCCGGAGACCTTCTCCCTTACCTCACCTCACTCATCAACTCATCCTTGACCGCTGACAATGTCCTTTCCGTCTTCAAGAGAGCGAGAGTTGCACCCCTCCTCAAAAAACCTACACTCGATCCCTCCGATGTCAACAACTACAGACCAGTATCCCTTCTTTCTTTTCTCTCCAAAACTCTTGAGCATGTCTCTAGCCAACTCTCCTGCTATCTCTCTCAGAATGACCTTCTTGATCCAAACCAGTCAGGTTTCAAGACTGGTCATTCAACTGAGACTGCTCTTCTCTGTGTCACGGAGGCTCTCCGCACTGCTAAAGCTAACTCTCTCTCCTCTACTCTTATCCTTCTAGACCTAAACGCTGCCTTTGATACTGTTAACCATCAGATACTCCTCTCCACCCTCTCCGAGTTGGGCATCTCCGGCGCTGCTCACTCTTGGATTGCGTCCTACCTGACAGGTCGCTCCTACCAGGTATTCTCTCTATACACCAAGTCACTTGGCTCTGTCATATCCTCACATGGTCTCTCCTATCACGGTCCTCCTGAGTGGCGCGGTCCTCCTGAGTGGCGCAGTGGTCTAAGGCACTGCATCACAGTGCTAACTGTGCCACTAGAGATCCTGGTTCTGTCGCAGCCGGCCGCGACCGGGAGACTGATGGGCGGCGCACAATTGGCCCAGCGTCGTCCAGGGTAGGGGAGGGAATGGCCGGCAGGGATGTAGCTCAGTTGATAGAGCATGGCGTTTGCAACGCCAGGGTTGTGGGTTCGATTCCCACGGGGGGCCAGTATAAAAAAATATGTATTCACTAACTGTAAGTCGCTCTGGATAAGAGCGTCTGCTAAATGACTAAAATGTAAATGTAAAATGTATCATTGCTACGCAGACGACACACAATTAATTTTCTCCTTTCCCCCTTCTGATAACCAGGTGGCGAATCGCATCTCTGCATGTCTGGCAGACATATCAGTGTGGATGTCGGATCACCACCTCAAGCTGAACCTCGGCAAGACGGAGCTGCTCTTCCTCCCGGGGAAGGACTGCCCGCTCCATGATCTCAAATCACGGTTGACAACGCCATTGTGTCCTCCTCCCAGAGTGCAAAGAACCTTGGCGTGACCCTGGACAACACCCTGTCGTTCTCCGCTAACATCAAAGCGATGACCCGATCCTGCAGGTTCATGCTCAACAACATTCGCAGAGTACGACCCTACCTTACACAGAAAGCGGCACAGGTCCTAATACAGGCACTTGTCATCTCCCGTCTGGATTACTGCAACTCGCTGTTGGCTGGGTTCCCTGGCTGTGCCATTAAACCCCTACAACTTATCCAGAACGCTGCAGCCCATCTGGTGTTCAACCTTCCCAAGTTCTCTCATGTCACCCCGCTCCTCCGCACACTCCACTGGCTTCCAGTTGAGGCTCGCATCTACTACAAGACCATGGTGCTTGCCTACGGAGATGTGTGGGGAACAGCACCTCCTTACCTTCAGACTCTGATCAGACCCTACACCCAAACGAGGGCACTACGTTCATCCACCTCTGGCCTGCTAGCTCCCCTACCTCTACGGAAGCACAGTTCCCGCTCAGCCCAGTCAAAGCTATTCACTGCTCTGGCACCCCAAAGGTGGAATAAGCTCCCCCACGACGCCAGGACAGCGGAGTCACTGACCACCTTCCGGAGACACTTGAAACCCTACCTCTTTAAGGAATACCTGGAATAGTATAAAGTAATCCTTCTATCCCCCCCTCCCCCACCCCCCCACTGGCTATCATATGTTGAATGCACCAATTTGTTAGTCGCTGTCACGATCGTTGAGAGCCGGGTCAGACCAAGGTGCAGCGTGAAAAGCGTACATGTTTATTTAACTCAATAACCATAAACAAAACAAGAAACAACGAAACGTGAAGTCCTCAAGCTATACACATACAAGCCTAAACACGGAACAAGATCCCACAACTAAGGTAGGCAAACAGGCTACTAAAGTATGATCCCCAATCAGAGACAACGAGCGACAGCTGCCTCTGATTGGGAATCACACCCGGCCAAACCTAGAAATACACATCTAGATCCTAAACATAGAAATACTAACATAGATCCTCACGCCCTGACCAAACCAACTAAAGACAACAGGCCTCTCACGGCCAGGGCGTGACAGTACCCCCCCCCAAAGGTGCGTACTCCGGCCGCACCAACCTGACTCATTAGGGGAGGGTCTGGGTGGGCTTTCAGCCTCGGAGGCGGATCCGGCTCCGGGCGTGACGACCTCTTCCTCTCTGCCTCCCCGTTGCGCCCCTGGTCTGGTCTGGACCTCGGCGCGATGCTACCCCTCTCCTTCCTCCCACGATGCACCAAGCCCTGTCTGGACCCTGGTGTGGGAGACCCCAAACCTGGAGAGGGGCGGACGTCTGGGCCTGGATCGGCAATCCTCCCACGATGCACCAAGCCCTGTCTGGACCCTGGTGTGGGAGACCCCGAACCTGGAGAGGGGCTGACGTCTGGGCCTGGATCGGCAATCCCCCCACGATGCACCAAGCCCTGTCTGGACCCTGGTGTGGGAGGCCCCGACCTTGGAGAGGGGCTGACTTCTGGGTCTGGAGTGGAGCCGCTGACCAGAGCTGAACTGGACCCCGGTGGAGCGGACTGCTCTGACTCCGGAGTGGAGCCGCTGACCATTGCTGGACCAGGCACCGGTGGAACAGGCCGGGCCGGACTGGGGACACGAACCACAGGTCTGGTGCGAGGAGCAGGAAAGGGCCGGGACGGACTGGGGACACGCACCACAGGTCTGGTGCGAGGAGCAGGAAGGGGCCGGGCCGGACTGGAGACACGCACCACAGGTCTGGTGCGAGGAGCAGGAACGGGCCGGGCCGGACTGGGGAAATGCACCACAGGTCTGGTGCGAGAAGCAGGAATGGGCCGGGCCGGACTGGACTGCTCTGGATCCGGAGTAGAGCAGCTGACCGGAGCTGGATCAGGCACCGGTGGAGTGGATTGCTCTGACTCCGGAGTGGAGCCGCTGACCATTGCTGGACCAGGCACCGGTGGAACAGGCCGGGCCGGACTGGGGACACGCACCACAGGTTTGCTGTGGGGAGGAGGTACGGACCGTACTGGGCTGGCGACACGCACCACTGGTTTGGTGCGGGGAGCAGGTACGGGCCGTACTGGGCTGGCGACAGGCACCACTGGTTTGGTGCGAGGAGCAGGCACGGGCCGTACCGGACTGGATACGTGCACCACTGGTTTGGTGCGAGGAGCAGGAACGGGCCGGGCTGGACTGGAGACATGCACCACAGGTCTGGTGCGAGGAGCAGGGACGGGCCGGGCCGGACTGGGGACACGCACCACAGGTCTGGTGCGAGGAGCAGGAACGGGCCGGGCCGGACTGGGGACACGCACCACAGGTCTGGTGCGAGAAGCAGGAATGGTCCGGGCCGGACTGCTCTGGCTCCGGAGTAGAGCAGCTGACCGGAGCTGGATCAGGCACCGGTGGAGTGGATTGCTCTGGCTCCGGAGTAGATCCGCTGACCGGAGCTGGACTAGGCACCGGTGGAGCGGACTGCTCTGGCTCCGGAGTGGAGCAAACTTCCGGACCCGTATCCATCCCCATCTCTGGAGCAGGACTAAACGGCGTGCCCATCCTGGGCACCGATGCAGAGGAAAATTCCAGCCCTGTAATAGGACTGGTTGCCGGCCCCAGACTGGGCATCGACACGCTAAAGTGCTCCCTGCAGGGGACTGTCGCTGGAGGTCGGGTGAGTTGTGTGGCTGGAGGAGGTGTAGAAACGCCACCTCTCTCCCGTCGCTCCAATGTACTCAGCACGCGCACCATTGCGCTGCCGAGCTCCTGGATCCTGCTTGCCTGCCGTTGGATACGTTCCTCCCAAGATCCGGACGGACCGACTGTACCTGCTGACTCCATTTTAGGTGCGTGTTTCTGTCCTGGAACGGGCCGTGCCGGACTGGGAACACGCACCCCTGGCTTGGTGCGAGAAGCAGGCACGGGGCGTACCGGGCTGGGAACTGGCGTTGGATATGAACGACTGTTCCAGTCCTTCTCTCTCCGTGCCCAATCCTCTTCCAGTGAGGTCTCCTCCAAGAGCCCCCACGAGTTAGGGAACAGAAACTCATCGTCCCCAGTGTAAAACGGTTCCCATTCCTGTTCCCATGGTCGTAGGGACTCCAACTGGAACCCCACCGGGTGCAGTGGTCGGGGCTCTTCTCTCTCGATCCGCAGGTCTTGGAGGACCTCTAAAATAGCGTCCTCCTCCTCTCTAGTCAGCCCTTTCCCGGCCTCCTGCTGCCTCGTCATCCACCCCGTGAGCCCCCCCTCAACATTTTCTTGGGGCTGCTTCTTGGGCTTCCTCTTCTGCCGGCTTCGTTGATGTCGCCGTTGATCCTCTCCTACCTGGGCTTCCTCCTTCATTGCCTTACCATAACGGACGGCCTCCTCCTCAGTGATTTTCCCCCAACCGAGGAGGACATCTACCAACGTAGCCTCCTGTTGAGTACCAGGCGTTTGCTCCCTCTGGGCACGCTGCTTGGTCCTTTTGTGGTGGGATCTTCTGTCACGATCGTTGAGAGACGGGTCAGACCAAGGTGCAGCGTGAAAATCGTACATGTTTATTTAACTCAATAACCATAAACAAAACAAGAAACAACGAAACGTGAAGTCCTCAGGCTATACACATACAAGCCTAAACACGGAACAAGATCTCACAACTAAGGTAGGCAAACAGGCTACTAAAGTATGATCCCCAATCAGAGACAACAAGTGACAGCTGCCTCTGATTGGGAATCACACCCGGCCAAACATAGAAATACACATCTAGATCCTAAACATAGAAATACTAACATAGATCCTCACGCCCTGACCAAACCAACTAAAGACAACAGGCCTCTCACGGCCAGGGTGTGACAGTCGCTCTGGATAAGAGCGTCTGCTAAATGATGTAAATGTAAATGTAAATGTAGTTATCTGTCAGATAACAATATGAGGTGGCTAATATTATAGTATGGAAATGGTTTGTAGCCTTTGTTTTGTCCCATTTCAGAAGTAAATGAACTTGGCTATCTTTCTCCACTTGATGTACTGTGAGAGAGAGCTGGCCAAAAGTTAGCTAACGTTAGCTATTATTTTTGCCTCAATCACACTAGACCTGAATCAAACGATGAAACCATTGGCCAAACGATTGAATATTGATATTCTGACGTTTTTTCATTGCAATGTGAGTTTTATGAGTCAGTATGGCAATGTGACGTTAATGATCTGTCTGTTTCCCTAGCTAATTCCCTACTTTTCACACTAATAAACTGCTCTAACATTACAGGTTTCACTGTTATGGTGCACAGTAGACGTCTGCATGGGACCGATTTCTTCATCCTGCTCCTACCAGCACCTGCTGGCTTTCTGTCCGACTCCCACCCACTGGTCCCAAACCCAACCGCAGTCCCGCAGTCCCGCAATGTTATTTTAGGCGTATGTGACGCAGCTCACTTGCCAGCCATGGTCCCAGCAATTTTGTGCCATATAGGCAATATCAAATGCGGGAAAATAACTTAAGAAATAGGTTAAATTACCAGAGATTTTCACATGGCCCTTATATTGTATTACTGGGCTATATCAGCCAATATGCTAGATGTATACTGAACAAAAATATAAACGCAACATGCAACAATTTCAAAGATTTTACTGAGTTAAAGTTCATATGAGGAAATCAGTCAATTGAAATAAATTCATTAGGCCTTAATCTATGGATTTCACATGACTGGTAATACAGATATGCATCTGTTGAATACAGGTACCTTAAAAGAAATTGGCCTCACAATGAGCCTCAGGTACTCGTCACGGTATTTCTGTACATTCAAATTGCCATCAATAAAAAGTAATTGTGTTTGTCGTCCGTAGCTTATGCCTGCCCATACCATAACCCCACCACCGCCATGGGGCACTCTGTCCACAACGTTGACATCAGCAAACCGCTCGCCCACACGACGCCATGCACATGGTCTGCAGTTGTGAGGCCGGTTGGACGTACTGCCAAATTCTCTAGAACGATGTTAGATGCAGCTGACGGTAGAGAAATGAACAGTCAACTCTCTGGCAACAGTTCTGGTGGACATACCTGCAGTCAGAATGCCAATTGCACGCTCCCTCAAAACTTGAGACATTTGTGGCATTGTATTGTGTGACAAAACTGCACATTTTAGAGTGCCTTTTATTGTCCCCAGCACAAGGTGCACATGTGTAATGTTCATGCTGTTTAATCAGCTTCTTGATATGCCACATTGTCAGGTGGATGGATTATCTTGGCAAAGGAGAAAGTCTCACTATCAGGGATGTAAACAAATCTGTGCACAAAATTTGAGAGAAATAAGCTTTTTGTGGATATGGAATATTTCTGGGATATTTTATTAGCTCATGAAAAATGGGACCAACACTTGACATGTTGCGTTTATATTTTTGTTCAGTATAGTTTGAGGAGAGCAGAGATGGAGAGACTTGCACTTTTTCTTGAGCTATTTTTATAGCCTACCTTTTAGGAGTGGGAAGATTTTCAGATGGAGAAATATGGGTGATCAATATTTAGGCCTATTTCTAGGCAATGTAGTAAACTATAGCCCAATCATAGGCCTATTTAGGAAGTACATTTCCTTAGAAAGATAACTGCCCCGTGCTTCTCGGCCCAAGCATAGGCTATAGCCTACTCTATTTAATTGAGACAACGCGCACCTGATCTCGCAGGTATGGCTACTGAACTTGAAGCAGCAAGAATGATGACAGCGACACTTGCTACGTCTTGCATAGGCCTATAGGATATAGCCTACCTTTCAGGAGGACAATTTGCAGGCAGAGACAAATAAATGGATAATCAATACTTATTGAAAATACCATAGTAGCCTAACCTACAGTGCATTCGGAAAGTTTTCAGACACATTCACTTTTTCCACATTTTGTTACATTACATCCTTATTCTAAAATGGATTAAATTAAATTTTCCCTTCATCAACCTACACACAATACCCCATAACGACAAAGCGAAAACAGTTTTTTTTTGTGCAAATGTATTAAAAATTAAAAACAGAAATACCTTATTTACATAAGTATTCAGACCCTTTGCTATGAGACTCAAAATTGAGCTCAGGTGTATCCTGTTTCCATTGGTCATCCTTGAGATGTTTCTACAACTTGATTGGAGTCCACCTGTGGTAAATTCAATTGATTGGACATTATTGTGAGCTGTACTGGAGCAGGTCGAGAGTTTCAAGTTCCTTGGTGTCCACATCCCCAACAAACTATCATGGTCCGAACACACCAAGACAGTCATGAAGAGGGCACGACAACACCTTTTCCCCTTCAGGAGACTGAAAAGATTTGGCATGGGTACCCTGATCCTCAAAAAGTTCTACAGCTGCACCATCGAGAGCATCCTGACCGGTTGCATCACCGCCTGGTATGGCAACTGCTCGGCATCTGACCGTAAAGCGCTACAGAGGATAGTGCGTACGGCCCAGTACATCACTGGGGCCAAGCTTCCTGCCATCCAGGACCTATTTACTAGGCGGTGTCAGAGGAAGTTCCAAAAAATTGTCAAAGACTCCAGTCACCTAAGTCATAGACTGTTCTCTCTGCTACCGCACGGCAAGCGGTACTGGAGCGCCAAGTCTAGGTCCAAAACGCTCCTTAACAGCTTCTATCCCCAAGCCATAAGCCTGCTGAACAATTCATAAAATGGCCACCCAGACTGTACAGATTACCTTGACTAACCTGTACCCCAGCACATTGACTTGGTACCGGTACCCCCTGTTATTTTATTGTATTACTTTTATTTTATTTTGACTTTAGTTTATTTAGTAAATATTTTCTTAACTCTATTTCTTGAACTGCATTGTTGGTTAGTAAGCATTTCACGGTAAGGTCTACACCTGCTATATTCGGTGCATGTGACAAATACCATTTTATTTTATTTGGATTTGATTTGGAAAGGCACACACCTGTCTATAAAAGGTCCCACAGTTGACAGTGCATGTCAGAGCAAAAACCAAGCCATGAGGTCGAAGGAATTGTCCTTCTGGGGAAGGGTACCAAAACAATTCTGCAGCATTGAAGGTCCGCAAGAACACAGTGGCCTCCATTATTCTTAAATGGAAGAAGTTTGGAACCACCAAGACTCTTCCTAGAGCTGAGCAATCAGGGGAGAAGGGCCTTGGTCAGGGAGGAGACCAATAACCTGATGGTCACTCTGACAGAGCTCCAGAGTTCCTCTGTGGAGATGGGAGAACCTTCCAGAAGGACAACCATCTCTGCAGCACTCCATCAATCAGGTCTTTATGGTAGAGTGGCCAGACGGAAGCCACTCCTCAGTAAAAGGCACATGACAGCCCACTTGGAGTTTGCCAAAAGGCACCTAAAGACTCTCAGACCATGAGAAACAAGATTCTCTGGTCTGATGAAACCAAGCCAAGCGTCACGTCTGGAGGAAACCAGGCACCATCCCTATGGTGAAGTATGGTGGTGGCAGCATCATGCTGTGGGGATGTTTTTCAGTGGCAGGGACTGGGTAACTAGTCAGCATCGAGGGAAAGATGAACGGAGCAAAGTACAGAGAGATCCTTGATGAAAACTTGCTCCAGAGCGCTCAGGACCTCAGACTGGGGTGAAGGTTCACCTTCCAACAGGACAATAACCCTAAGCACACAGCCACGACAACGCAGGAGTGGCTTTGGGACAAGTCTCTGAATGTCCTTGAGTGGCACATCCAGAGCCCTGACTTGAACCCGATCGAACATCTCTTGAGAGACCTGAAAATAGCTGTGCAGCCATGCTCCCCATCCAACCTAACAGAGCTTGAGAGGATCTGCAGAGAAGAATGGGAGAAACTCCCCAAATACAGGTGTTCCAAGCTTGTAGCATCATACCCAAGAAGACTCAAGGCTGTAATCGGTGCCAAAGGTGCTTCAACAAAGTTTTGAGTAAAGGGTCTGATTACTTATGTAAATGTGATATTTCTAAAAACATGTTTTTGCTTTGTCATTATGGGGTATTGTGTGTAGATTGATGAGGAAAAAAACAATTTAATCCATTTTAGAATAAGGCTGTAACGTAACACAATGTGGAATAAGTGAAAGGGTCTGAATACTTTCCGAATGCAGTGTATGTACCCTAACCTATAGCGCCCTCCACTTCTTTCCATTATCAATATTTATTTACAGACACTGTAGTAAACTACAGTCTAATCATATTTAAGTAAATTTCATATTCAAGTTAACTACCACGTGATTCTCCGCCCATGTAGGCAGCCTACTCTATTTCAATGAGACCACACATACTAGGCGCACTTGAACTCTCACGCCCAGCTAGGAGAGGTAGGCTAATGAAGAAGCAGCGAATTCTGAATAATTAGAAAAATAAATGATTTTAATACAATAGGTAGGCTAACACATACAAAGCAGAAAGAGGACAGTTTCCAAATAGTCGGTGGGATGACAAGAAATGTCTGACCGTCCGCTCCCGCCCTCAGCATGAAAAATGCAGACCGTGCTGCAATGATCTCTGTCGGGACCTCAGGTTCCGCAGGCAACCCGGGGGAATGCAGCTCTCTAGTGCAGTCAGTACACAACACTATGCTCATCATGTCTTAGCAGGATCAGATGGTGACAGGGGTTCCCAGCACAATATCAGTGAGTGATGCAAAGTTCCATCTTGAATTGATGGGTAGACCTACAGTAGCTACAGGACAGTAGCTTAAGATAAAAGCTACAGTCTGGAATCAGGGAATAATGGTCATTTCAATGATTTAACCATTGATTCTATTCTTGGAAAATATAATATATAGATGTACACCAAGGTAAGTCTTCGTCATGCCTCATTTTAGGAGGATCAGATGGTGACAGGGCTCTCAGCAGGGTCAGGCAGCCAGGGAAGACCAGTCTGTGACAGAGGTGAGGTGAAATTTTGCAGATACAACACTTTATTTCTCTCTGTGCAGCAAACACTGGACAAGCCAGATGCTATTTTAAGGCAGTCGGACAAACCTCCAAAGTTGATTTCCAAACTGTATCAAGGGTTGATAGAGGCTTTTCCCGATGACACAAAACATGTCAAACAAAAATGTGAGGAAGACCTGGTAGAAGCTATTGATGATGATGAATGGATAGAGATATGTTTGAATGCCCAGTCATGTTCGTATCTTCTCAGACATAAATTACTGCAGTTTAAGACCATCCATAGAACGTACTATATGCCAGTGAAACCTCCTCTGCTGGAGGTGTAAAACACAAAAGGAGAAATATTTGCATATGTTATGGCTGAAATCTGGCAATGAGTATGTTATTTTATCTCAGCATGTCTACAGATACTCCCTTCTCCCTGTTTTTGTTTGTTTTCTTGGAAATGTTGATACTGGAGACTGTTATCAGAAGAAACTGTGTAACCAAGCATTTATAGCAGCTAAGAAATGCATTGCCATTAATTGGAAAGTTGGTTATTCTCCCACAATGTCAAGTTATGTATCACTAGATTTGATTTAGTACAAGATTAATTAAGGGTATACTGGTCAACTTTCATAAGGTTTGGATGCCTTATATGGAATACAGCACGACTAAAGGAGTCTGTATTGAAAACATGCCCACTTCAGGGGAGATACCTATTTAGGCAATCCCTAGCTGCTGGGCTGCTCATTCCTGGCCCTGGGGGCCTGCCGTCCTGTGGGTTGTCACTCTGGCCTTGGCCTAACACACCCGAAACCAATAATTAATGTTTCACTAAGATCCTAAAGCTAAGTGGGGTGTTTTTGGTTGGGGGAGGAAAATTCTGGGGGAGGACCCCCAGACCCTCCGCCAGGTTATGTCCCCCCACCCACTTCTAAAACCAAAGTGGCACCCCTGTATATTTGTTTTACTTGAAAGGGGGATACCCAGTCAGTTGTACAACTGAATGCATTCAACTGAAATGTATCTTCCGCATTTAACCGAACCCCTCTGAATCAGAGAATTGCCTTAATTGACATCTACATCATCGGTGCCTGTGGAGCAGTTGTTGGGAGTGAACTGCTTGCTCAGAGGCAGAACGACAGATTTGGCCTTGTCAGCTCGGGGATTCGATATAGCAATCTTTCGGTTAATGGCCCAAGGCTCCTACCTGCCAGGCTACCTGCCGCCGTGATCTGATATGACCTGGCATACTAACCTATACAAGTTTGGTAAGTTAAGGTCAGGGCCACTAGAGTGGACTACACACCCTTCTGTTTAATGAGTAAAAGGAACTCAACCTTGAAGAAAAACAGTTTTCTCTAACGCAGGTTGAAAAATCACCAGATGAGGCAGGTTTAGATACATTACAATTTTATTACAGCTTCAACAGTTATACAGAGGTAGCAAATTATGTATTTTGTGTTGTCAATATTATTCATATACTCAGGTTTAGAAGGCCACCAGGCCATCCGATATATAGTTAAGAATACACTGAGTGTATAAAACAATAAGAACACCTTCCTAATATTGAGTTAAACACCACATTATTTACTACTGACCAGTGAGGAAGCATGGGCTAGCTTTCACAGTGGTAGTCAGAAAATTGTTAAAGGCCCAGTGCAGTCAAAAACTAAATTGTCCTGTGTTTTATATACATTTTCACACTATGAGGTTGGAAAAATACTGTGAAATGGTGAAAATGATGATAATACCACTTTACTGTAAGAGCCTTTTGAAAAGACCACCTGAAATTTCAGCCTGTTTTGGTGGGATGGAGTTTTGGCCTTCCATGGTAACATCACCATGCCGTAAATTACTTAATAGGTTGTTATCGATAAAATGTCACAATAAGGTGCAGAGCGTTCCGATTTAAAGCATTGACAACTGCATGCCATTTTTAAGGGATTGTTAAATATATGTTAACTGTTTGGTTGTAGCATCACCTCTTGAAGAGCATTGTCAAACTACAATGACGGTCCTCTGTAGCTCAGCTGGTAGCGCACGGTGCTTGTAACGCCAGGGTAGTGGGTTCGATCCCCGGGACCACACTGACACAAAAAAAATGTATGCACGCATGACTGTAAGTCGCTTTGGATAAAAGCGTCTGCTAAATGGTATATTATTATTATTACACATTTCAGATTATTCCATGCAAAACAATTGCGCACATTTAGCTCTATTTCAGATGATTCCATGCAAAACAATTGCGCACATTTAGCTCTAGCATCGGAGTTCTACAGCAAGTAACTGCATGCTTTTCATGATCAGTCATAGTTGCAGGAAGATGTTTGGAGGTGGTGAGATTTATTTTGCCTGTGCTACAGACGCCTATTTCGGTCTGCTAATACAGGACTAGTAAAGGCCCAGTGCACTACTTTTGTGAATAAAAAAAGTATCTATTTGTGATATATGATCAGTATGTAATTTCAGATACGTGAGGGTAGCCTCATGATATATCTCAATATTGGCCACCATTAATTGGATATTTGAGTGATATATACCTGACAAGTATGAGTGGTTCATTTCCCCTCCTTTGTGGGGTCTGCCTTTCAAGCAGCAGAAGAGCGCATTTGCCGATGTACTGGTAGCTGATAATGTTTACTTTGCAAGATACCGGTAGAAACCTTGTACAGTTGGCTGAACATGGTGGTAGGTAGACCTAATGTACGTTTTTCTCCAACCAAAGTAGGCCTACCTAGCAAAGTTAGCTAACATTATCCCATGTTTTTAAGAGTGTTTAATCACAATTGCTGCTGACAGACATGACAGGCTACATTGATTGATGGACCACGTCAAATTGGCTAGATAGGTAATAACAGATTCCGTCAATATGGCTAGTTAACAAGTTAACTTTCAGGGGATGAACTATACTGAACAAAAATATAAACGCAACAAGTGTTGGTCCCATATGCACAAAAAAGCTTATTTCCCTAAAATGTTGTGCACAAATTTGTTTACATCCCTGTTAGTGAGCATTTCTCCTTCGCCAAGATAATCCATCCACCTGACAGGTGTGGCATATCAAGAAGCTGATTAAACAGCATGATCATTACACTGGTGCACCTTGTGCTGGGGACAATAAAAGGCCACTCTAAAATGTGCAGTTTTGTCACACAGTACAATGCCACAGATGTCATGTTTTGAGGGAGCGTGCAATTGACATGCTGACTGCAGGAATGTCCAACAGAGCTGTTGCCAGAGAATTGAATGTTCATTTCTCTACCATAAGTTGATTGTTTTAGAGAATTTGGCAGTACCAGCCTCACAACCGCAGACCACGTGTAACCACGCCAGCCCAGGACAGCTTCTTCACCTGCGGGATCATCTGAGGAGGGTGCTGAGCAGTATTTCTGTCTGTAATAAAGCACTTTTGTGGGGAAAAACTCTGATTGGCGTGGCTCCCCAGTGGGTGGGCCTATGCCCTCCCAGGACCCCCATGGCTGCCCCCCAGCAGCCAAATCGAGCGCTCTGTACCATATTGTGACGTTTTATTGATAAGGACATAGAGATCCTATTATTACTAGAAGGGCTATGTAAAATAATGGGGTTAAAATGGCAGCCATCTTGATCAGGGATAAATCCAAAACCAGTCTAATTGGAATGAATGGCAGTAGAGGCATAGGTGATTCATTTCCTGCTTTTACTTATGCAGGAAAATAAAAGTAAGGCATGTGATGTATCAGAAATTGTGTAATGGAATTACAGTCAACCTAAAATATTGTCATATAATTATAAATACAGTTTATACGGGTTTTATACATATTTTATGTATAAATAGCCTATACAATATATGTAAACAGGCGATAAATGTCTCAGATTTTGTTTTCTTGGAAAGCTGTGAGTGCTACTTTATGATACAATATCAGTACTTGTTGCATTTACAACTTGTCTAAGTCCTATTATCAACTGATTTGAGCCAGTGTATGGCTGTGGATTGACTGCATTGTTTGAATGGAATGTTTGTACGTTGGCTGTTAAATCCAAAATGTAATGGAATTATTCCTCTTAAACTGGCTGGCTGGCTAGCTAAAGTCTTCACATTCATTGTTTTACACAATATCTTATCACAGCACTGGCAAACCATGGTTGACCAACTCCCTGACCAACATGGATGATCTTTGGACTGTCAAAGAAGGTTCAAACCCGTTCTAGTATTCTAATTCAATGCATAACGACCTATACAAGAGATCACCAAGATGTCACAATAGCAAACAAATTTAGTTCTGGGTGGAGAAAGTTGCGTTCTGGTCATGGTTCTCTGCATGGTTGTGCTCTGTATTTACAAATCAGTAATCGCATAACGTAGTTGACAGTACGGTAAGGAACCGGAAAAATCAACTTTACAATAACATTAAAGTCTTGCTTGAGACATTGCCCTTTGCTAAGAAGCTATTTGATTCTTTTTCACCATTTTAATGGAAAACAATCAGAGTAAGGTACTTAATTGTTACCCAGAAATGATTTGATAGAGATAAAAATGGCTGCATTGAAACTTTAATAAAGGCACGACAGAAAAAAATCAAAATGTTGCGGCATAGAGTTTGCGGATACAGCATGATATGGACAACCAACAGGTCAGTCGAGTGTTCATGTAGAGCAGGGGTGTCAAACTCATTCCATGGAGGGCCTAATGTCAGCAGTTGTTGTGTTTTTTCCTTTCAATTAAGCCCTAGACAACCAGGTGTGGGGAGTTTGTTACTAATTATTGTTTTTTTCCCCCATCAATCTACACACAATACCCCATAATGACAAAGCAAGAACAGGTTTTTCTAAATTTTTGCACATGTATACAAAAGAAACCCAGAAATATCATATCTACATAAGTATTCAGACCCTTTACTCAGTACTTTGTTGAAGCACCTTTGGCAGCAATAACAGCCTCAAGTCTTCTGGGGTATGACGCTACAAGCTTGGCACACCTGTATTTGGGGAGTTTCTCCCATTCTCCTCTGCAGATCCTCTCAAGCTCTGTCAGGTTGGATGGGGACCCTATTCGAACTAAACTGCTGAAAGAGCTACTTCCTGTGCTTGGCGTTCCTATGTTGAACATAGCAAATGGCTCCCTAACCTCCGGATTGTACCAAACTCACTAAACGTGGCAGTAATAAAGCCTCCCCTGAAAAAGCCAAACCTTGACCCGGAAAATTTTAAAAAACAATCGGCCTATATTGAATCTGCCATTCCTCTCAGAAATTTTTGAAAAAAACTGTTGTGCAAACTCACTGCCTTCCTGATGACAAATAATGTATATGAACGCTTCAGTCTGGTTTTCGACCCCATCATAGCACTGAGACTGTACTCGTGAAGGTGGTAAATTACCTTTTAATTGCGTCAGACCAAGGCTCTGCATCTGCAGACAACACACAGCTGTCCATTTCGATGAAAAAAGGTGAATCCCCAAAATTGCTTACCCTGGAAGCCTGTATTTCAGACATAAGGAAATGGATGGCGGCAAATGTTTTGATTTTAAACTCAGAGATGCTAGTTCTAGGTCACAAGAAACAAAGAAATCTGCTGTTGGATCTGACAATTAATCTTGATGGTTGTACAGTCGTCTCAAATAAAATTGTGAAGGACCTCAGCATTACTCTGGACGTTGATCTCTCTTTTGACAAACATCAATAATATTTAAAGGACAGCTTTTTTCCATCTTCGTAACATTGCAAAAATCTGAAAAGTTTTGTCCAAAAATGATGCAGAAAAGCTACTCCATGCTTTTGTCACTTCTAGATTAGACTACCGCAATGCTCTATTCTCCGGCTACCCAGAGTAAGCGCTAAATAAACTTAAGTCAGTGCTAAACACGGCTGCTAGAATCTTGACTAGGACCAACAATATATATCATATTACTCCAGTGCTAGCCTCTCTACACTGGCTTCCTCTACACGGGCTGATTTCAAGGTTCTACTGCTAACCTACAAAACATTACATGGGCTTGCTCCTACCTATGTCTTCGATTTGGTCCTGCCGTATATACCTACACGTACACTACGGTCACAAGATGCAGGCCTCCTTATTGTCCCTAGAATTTCTAAGCAAAAAGCTGGAGGCAGCGCTTTCTCCTATAGAGCTCAATTTTTATGGAATGGTCTGCCTATCCATGTGAGAGACGCAGACTCGGTCTCGACTTTTAAGTCTTTACTGAAGACTCATCTCTTCAGCAGGTCCTATGATTGAGTGTAGTCTGGCCCAGGGGTGCGGAGGTGAATGGCAAGGAACTGGAGCGACAAACCGCCCTTGCTGTCTCTGCCTGGCCGGCTCCCCTCTCTCAACTGGGATTCTCTGCTTCTGACCCTATTATGGGGGCTGAGTCACTGGCTTACTAGTGCTCTTCCATGCCCTCCCTAGGAGGGGTGCGTCACTTGAGTTGGTTGAATCACTGATGTGAATCTCCTGTCCGGTTTTGCGTCCCCTTGGGCTTGTGCGTCGGCCGGGGCCACAGTGTCCCCCGACTCCCCGTCTCTGTTTTCGACTCTCTCTCTCTACCGCACCTGTCTCAACCTCTGAATGCTTGGTTATGAAAAGCCAAATGACATTTACTCCTGAGGTACTGACCTGTTGCACCCTCTACAACCACTATGGCTATTATTTGAACCTGCTGGTCTACTATGAATGTTTGAACAACTTGAAGAACAATCTGGCCTTAATGGACATGTACTCTTATAATCTCCACCCGGCACAGCCAGAAGAGGACTGGCCACCCCTCAGAGCCTGGTTCCTCTCTAGGTTTCTTCCTAGGTTCCTGCCTTTCTAGGGAGTTTTTCCTAGCCACTGTGCTTCTACATCTGCATTGCTTGCTGTTTGGGGTTTTAGGCTGGGTTTCTTTAAAGCACTTTGTGACATCTGCTTATGTAAAAAGGGCTTTATAAATACATTTGATTGATTGATGGGGGGCGTCGCTGCACAGCTATTTTCAGGTCTCTCCAGAGATGTTCGATCGGGTTCAATCAAGGACTCTGGCTGGGCAACTCAAGGACATTCAGAAACTTGTCCCGAAGCCACTCCTTTGTTGTCTTGGCTGTGTGCTTAGCGTCATTGTCGTGTTGGATGGTGAACCTTCGCCCCAGTCTGAGGTCCTGAGCGCTCTGGAGTAGGTTTTCATCAAGGATCTCTCTGTACTTTGCTCCGTTCATCTTTCCCTCGATCCTGTCTAGTTTCCCAGTCCCTGCCGCTGAAAAACATTCCCACAGCATGATGCTACCACCACCATGCTTCACCATAGGGATGGTGCCAGGTTTCCTCCAGACTTGACGCTTAGCATTCAGCCAAAGAGTTCAATCTTGGTTTCATCAGACCAGAGAATCATGTTTCTCATGGTCTGAGAGTCCTTTAGGTGCCTTTTGGCAAACTCCAAGCAGGCTGTTATGTGCCTTTCACTGAGGAGTGGCTTCCGTCTGACCACTCTACCATAAAGGCCTGATTGATGGAGTGCTGCAGAGATGGTTGTCCTTCTGGAAGGTTCTCCCATCTCCACAGAGGAACTCTGGAGCTCTGTCAGAGTGACCATCGGGTTCCTGGTCTCCTCCCTGACCAAGGCCCTTCTCCCCTGATTGTTTAGTTTGGCCGGGCGGCCAGCTCTTGGTGGTTCCAAACTTCTTCCATTTAAGAATTATGGAGGCCACTGTGTTCTTAGGGACCTTAGCCTCGACACAATCTTGTCTCAAAGCTCTACGGCCAATTCCTTCTACCTCATGGCTTTGTTTTTGCTCTGACGTGCACTGTCAACTGTGGGACCTTATATAGACAGGTATGTGCCTTTCCAAATCATGTCCAATCAATTGAATTTACCACATGTGGACTCCAATCAAGCTGTAGAAACATCTCAAGAATGATCAATGAAAACAGGATGCACCTGAGCTCAATTTCGAGTCTCATAGCAAAGGGTCTGAATACTTATGTAAATAAGATATCTGTTTTTTATTTTTAATACATTTGCAAACATTTCTAAAAACCTGTTTTTGCTTTGTCATTATGGGGTATTGTGTATAAATTGATAAGGAAAAACATTTATTTAATCAATTTTAGAATAAGGCTGGAACATAACAAAATGTGGAAAAAGTCGAGGGGTCTGAATACTTTCCGAATGCACTGTATGTCCCCTTTTGTGTTTTATAACTCCAGCAGATGAATGACATTTCTGAGTGCATGTAATTCAGTTTCCTTTCCTTTCAATGGATGGTCTTAAACTGCAGTAATTTATGTCTGAGATGATATGAACATGAATGGTCCCGTGTAGCTCAGTTGGTAGAGCATGGCGTTTGCAACGCCAGGGTTGTGGGTTCGTTTCCCATGGGTGACCAGTATGAAAAAAAAATAATTATGCACTCACTAACTGTAAGTCGCTCTGGATAAGAGTGTCTGCTAAATGACTAAAATGTTAAATGAATGGGCATTCAAACATATCTGTATCCATTCATCATCATCAATAGCTTCTACCAGGTCTTCCTAACATTTTTGTTTGACATGTATTGTGTCACGGGAAAAGCCTCTATCAACCCTTGATACAGTTTGGAAATCAACTTTGGAGGTTTGTCCGACTGCCTTAAAATAGCATCTGGCTTGTCCAGTGTTTGCTGCACAGAGAGAAATAAAGTGTTGTATCTGCAAAAATTCACCTCAGCTCTGTCACAGACTGGTCTTCCCTAGCTGCCTGACCCTGCTGAGACCCCTGTCACCATCCGATTCTCCTAAGATGAGGCATGACAAAGAATTACCTTGGTGTACATTTATACATTATATTATCCAAGAATAGAATCAATGGTTAAATCATTGAAGTGACCATTATTCCCAGATCCCAGACTGTAGCTTTAAGCTTAAACTATTGTCCTGTAGCTCCAGTAGGTCTTCCCATCAATTCAAGATGGAACTTTGTATCATTCACTGATATTGTTAATATACTGCAAAATTCATCTGAGCTCCGTTGACTGGTCTTCCCTGGCTGTCTGACTCTGCTGGGACCCCTGTCGCCATCTGATCCTGCTAAGACATGATGAGCAGTGTTGTGTACTGACTGTGCACTACAGGGCTGCATTTCCGTGGGATGGCTGAGGGACCTGCGGGTCCCTAGAGAGATCATTGAGGCTCGGTCAGCATTTTTCAAGCTGCGGGCGGTCAGACAGAGGATATTTTTGTCATCCCACAGATTATTTGGAAATGGTCCTCTTTCTGCTTTGTATGTGTTAGCCTACCTATTGTATTAAAAGCACATATTTTTCGCATGCTTCAACTTCAGTAGCATACCTCTCCTAGTTGGGCGTGAGAGTTCAAGTGCGCCTAGTATGTGTGGTCTCATTGAAATAGAGTAGGCTGTCTACATGAGCGAAGAATCACGTGGCAGATAACGTAAATACGAAATTAACTTAAATATGATTAGACTGTAGTTTACTCAACCAACGTGAGTCGAAGTGCAATCAAAACATCTTATCATCATTGAAAAGGAAAAGGCACAACAAGCACATAGGTTACTATGGTGAACGAGTGTTGCGCCTTTTCATTTTCAATAAGTATTGATTACCCATTTATTTGTCTCTGCCTGCAAATTGTCCTCCTAAAAGGTAGGCTACATCCTATATGCTATGCAAAACGTAGCAAGTATCTCTGTCATCATTCTTGCTGCTTCAAGTTCAGTAGCCATACCTGCGAGATCAGGTGCACGCGTGGTCTCAATTAAATAGAAGGTTATAGCATATGGATGGGCGGAGAAACATGGGGAAGTTATCTTTCCAAGGAAATGTACTTCCTAAATACTTTACTACATTGCCTAGAAACAGACATAAATACTGATCACCCATATTTCTCTGTCTGAAAATCTTCCCACTCCTAAAAGGTAGACTATACAAATTGCTCAAGAAAAAGTGCAAGTCTCTCATATTCCGCTCTCTTCAAACTACAGCTAGCATATTGGCTGACATGGCCCAGTAATACAGATATAAGGACCAATGTGAAAATATCTGGTAATTTAAACTATTTCTTAAGTTATTTTTGCGCATTTGATACTGCCTACTGCAAGATTGCTGGGACCATGGCTGGCAAGTGAGCTGCGTCACATACACCTAAAATAACATTGCGGGACTGCGGGACTGCGGTTGGGTTTGGGACCAGTGGGTGGGAGTCGGACAGAAAGCCAGCAGGTGCTGGTAGGATGCAGGATGAAGAAATGAGTCCTGTGCAGACCTCTACTTTGCACCATGACAATGAAGCCTGTAACGTTAGAGCTGTTTATTAATGTGTCACTGTGAAAAGTAGGGAATTAGCTAGGGAAACTGACTGATCAAAAACATTACATTGCCATACTGACTAATAAAAACTCACATTGCACTGAAATAAACGTCAGAATATCAATATTCAAATCGTTTGGCTGATGGTTTCATTGTTTGATTCAGGTCCAGTGTGATTGAGGCAAAAAGAATAGCTAACGTTAGCCAACTTTTGGCCAGCTCTCTCTCTCTACTGTAACGGTACATCAAATGGCGAAAGCTAGTCAAGTTAATTTACTTCTGTTGAAACGGCACAAAACAAAGGCTACAAAACATTTCCATACTAACTGCTGTTAGATAGTAATAATCAGTAATGCAATTTTGTTGCTAGATTTAGCAACTTTTCAGACTATCTTGGCAACATTTCTTTCAAACAGCACCTAGCAACAAATTTAGCTACTTTTAAAAATGTATTTGGAACTTTTAGCAACTTTTGAAAAGTGACTCAAACGCTAAAATGCATGCATTTTCCCCCTAAATGACACAAAAACGACTTTCTCTGTCACACACGCAGTCACAACACACGTGCCTGGCTGCAAAAGTGCATTGTGAGTGACGTCAGCAGCAGGCGCTCAGCTCGTGCACAGGCAGCAGCAGGCCACCCAAGCAGCACAACAACCTGGAGAGAGCTGGAGAGAGATGACTAGCGCACACATCATTATTTGAGTTAAGTTGCTTGTTCAATAAGATAGCATATATACCTTGTTATTAGCTTGTACCTATAATTGTTGATCAGTTACAGTGAGGGAAAAAAGTATTTGATCCCCTGCTGACTTTGTACGTTTGCCCACTGACAAAGACATGATCAGTCTATAATTTTAATGGTAGGTTTATTTGAACAGTGAGAGACAGAATAACAACAAAAAAATCCAGAAAGACGCATGTCAAAAATGTTATAAATTGATTTGCATTTTAATGAGGGAAATAAGTATTTGACCCCTCTGCAAAACATGACTTAGTACTTGGTGGCAAAACCCTTGTTGGCAATCACAGAGGTCAGACGTTTCTTGTAGTTGGCCACCAGGTTTGCACACACCTCAGGAGGGATTTTGTCCCACTCCTCTTTGCAGATCCTCTCCAAGTCATTAAAGTTTCGAGGCTGACGTTTGGCAACTCGAACCTTCAGCTCCCTCCACAGATTATCTATGGGATTAAGGTCTGGAGACTGGCTAGGCCACTCCAGGACCTTAATGTGCTTCTTCTTGAGCCACTCCTTTGTTGCCTTGGCCGTGTGTTTTGGGTCATTATCATGCTGGAATACCCATCCACAACCCATTTCCAATGCCCTGGCTGAGGGAAGGAGGTTCTCACCCAAGATTTGACGGTACATGGCCCCATCCATCGTCCCTTTGATGTGGTGAAGTTTTCCTGTCCCCTTAGCAAAAAAACACCCCCAAAGCATAATGTTTCCACCTCCATGTTTGACGGTGGGGATGGTGTTCTTGGGGTCATAGGCAGCATTCCTCCTCCTCTAAACACGGCGAGTTGAGTTGATGCCAAAGAGCTCCATTTTGGTCTCATCTGACCACAACACTTTCACCCAGTTCTCCTCTGAATCATTCAGATGTTCATTGGCAAACTTCAGACGGGCCTGTATATGTGCTTTCTTGAGCAGGGGGACCTTGCGGGCGCTGCAGGATTTCAGTCCTTCACGGCGTAGTGTGTTACCAATTGTTTTCTTGGTGACTATGGTCCCAGCTGCCTTGAGATCATTGACAAGATCCTCCCGTGTAGTTCTGGGCTGATTCCTCACCGTTCTCATGATCATTGCAACTCCACGAGGTGAGATCTTGCATGGAGCCCCAGGCCGAGGGAGATTGACAGTTATTTTGTGTTTCTTCCATTTGCGAATAATCGCACCAACTGTTGTCACCTTCTCACCAAGCTGCTTGGCGATGGTCTTGTAGCCCATTCCAGCCTTGTGTAGGTCTACAATCTTGTCCCTGACATCCTTGGAGAGATCTTTGGTCTACATTTCTTTGGTCTAAAAAAGACTGATAATTTCTTTGTCAGTGGGCAAACTTACAAAATCAGCAGGGGATCAAATACTTTTTTCCCTCACTGTATGCACTCACTAACTGTAAGTCGCTCTGGATAAGAGCGTCTGCTAAATGATGTAAATGTAAATGTAAATGTCTGCTTTGATGCTAATGAGCATTTTCGAATATGAGAGTAAATAAAGCTGAATATATTGATCAAAATTACCTTGTCCGAGAGATATTTACATGGTTATCAAAACGTCATGCCAGGGTATGCTTACACGAAACACAGCCTTTATTTTAAGTGTTTCTAACATCCCCTATGGGAAAATGAATGGTGTAAAAGCGATTGGAACCATTTCCCTGTTTGACCGCTAGGTTTTATGGGTATTATGACACCTCCACTGTGGGGCTCTATTTGCAGACATGGTAACAGCAGTGGAGTGTGGGAGAAAGGTAGAGGAGGATGAAGAGAATGGGTTCTATGGGGCAGGTAAGTCTACACATGAGCTCACCAAGCAGCCTGACAGCTTCTCAATGCACCTGTCATGTTTCAGTCAACAGCAAATGAATGCTATGAATCCCAGAATAAAAGAGAGATCCAACACCGCCAGCATCTTCGACCCACCTGTTATCAAAGGAATTGAAGTACTTTTGTGTCAAAAACCTCCAAATGATTTCCACAAAACCCTTGACAATTATGCTTTTCAATCCAATGTCTGTAATGCAATGATCAGTCATTGTTCTTTTGTGTGTCAGCGATGGAGGAGATCCGACACCTGCGCTGCGGCGTGGTTACTCTGCTGTGCCATGACTACGGAATGATCGACGACGCCGTCTACTTCACCACTGGAGAGGTGCTAGGAAGGGTGCCGCTCAGGGTCGGGGATGCCGTCAATGGCCTGGCAGTACGAGATCATGCCCAAGGAGGGTTGAGAGCACTGAGGGTGAGACACTTTGACCAAGGCCTCACTTTTACCAGTATGTTTTGTTATGTATGAAGATGAGTCCTTGTCTGTGTCTGATTACTTTCCATACCCTGTATCCTGTCCTTCCTTACCATAAACAGATGAAATGACTAGGCTATAGGTTTCAACAAAATTCCTCACAACAGGCATGGGACACTTCAAATCACCAGTTGTCAATGACTAGAGACTAGGAGGACAGGAGGCTGTTGAAGTGTATTCCGACACATCCGTTATTTGTCATTTTGCCTCCTGTTTAGTCTGCGTTCTTGTCCCTCAGGTGGAGAAGAATGCGGAGAGGAATGCTACATCCATTTTTGGATGTAGCATTTGTAAATGTGAACAAACACTGTATAGCTCAACATGGTTCAAACAAATATTTATATCATGGATGGTCAGTCCTTACATCCAGCGATCTGTCTATACCCTCAGCTTTCTACCAAAACAGTGGCGGGGTTGCCACTTTGTTATTGTTTGAACTTTTGTAACACAGTCATACATAGCACATTAATAATTGATGCTGTATATCGTATTGTGTACATATCAGTTGTGTTACTATACATTACCTCCCCTAATTACTTGTTATTTTTGATAGATTTTTGACTACTATTGATATTGTACTGCAATGTTGAGGGAGCTAACACGAAAGCATTTCACCGCACCTTTTATACCTACTGTAAACTGTATACATAATTTTTTTCTTACAAAAATTTAACTGCAGTTTGCCACTTTAAAGGCTGATAATGAATTATGACTCGGCCACCAACCTCCACCTTTACTCTAGCCTTTTTCCTCTGACAGTATGAATGCTGCCAGGACTAGGTCAATCCCAGTGGCGGAAATCAATAGTCTCCTGGAGGACAAGGGGACCTGGTGGTCAGCGACAAGAGACACTTCGGGACTGGGAGAGAGCCGGGAGCTGGTGGTCTTGTCGCTGACCACCAGGTCCCCCTTGTCCTCCAGGAGACTATTGATTTCCACCTCTGGGATTGACCTAGTACTGGCAGCATTCATACAGTGTCTACCTGTCTTAAATGACATAGAACCACCCTGTAAATCTGTAAATACCCTGATGTGTTGATTTTAATAACATTTAAGCACCTTTTGTAGCACCATTGTCCTACCAAGAGTTGCTGAATATCATTTTATTGTGAGTTTTATCCACCAAATCATGGCACATATACATTTTCTATTGACAGGAACCAAGACTCAGAGACCCATAGACTGAACAGAGGAGCAGTTCACCCTAGGTACTGTGACAGACCCACCGGTACAAAGAAATTGAGTCCTACAGCACCCTGCTCTAACACAGATCCTATATGGGAGTATTCAGGGCCTATCCGGAAAGCGCACCCCCATAGTGGGCCCTGTCTAGCCCCGGTCCAGGCTTCCCGGGCCTCTAGGTCTACTGGGCCTACTGCACTGCTCAATAGTGTTGGGAAGGAGATGAGCGAGATCGATGGAGATGTGGTTGTAGAGAATGGCGAGGCTCATCAGGACACTGTTCACAAGCCTGCCGTACAAACAGAGGAGAGAGACGTGGAGATCGTACCAGGGGAGAAGTTATCTGTGAAAGTGGGCTGCCGAGCCAATTAAGTCATGCTTAGCTAGCCACTACAACATAAATCTGCTACAGTCATCAATTTCTGGTGGCATCACATGTATAATGCTCTCTTACATTTTTGTCATTTAGCAGACGCTCTTATCCAGAGCGACTTACAGTTAGAGAGTGCATACATTTTCATACTGGCCCCCCGTGGGAATCGAACCCACAACCCTGGCATTGCAAATGCCATGCTCTACCAACTGAGCTATTATCTGACTGAATCAATTTCTTATGGACATTCAGGTTTTTGAAACAATGATTTGTGTCCCTCCATCCTACTCTAGGAACTTGAGGCGTTGTGCAGAGCTGCTGCTGTATTTCCCCTCTTTCACCATCGGGAGGCGCCTTTCGGTCACAGTAGGCAGTAAAGAGGAGAGTGTTCTCCAGCCATTGGCTCCCTACTGCCCGGCAGCCCCACTGCCCCCTCCTCAGGCTGCCCAGGTGGTCACTGTGATGGCTTCACATCCACCTCACTGTCTCTGTTCTGTACTTTGTAATGAAGTACAGTATGTTCGGCCTACTAACCACATTTCCCTATGGAATAAAGATAATCTTGATTACACTGTCCACCAACGTTCTGTATAATCAGAAATGCTCCCCCCCCCCTATCCTAGTTACTGTACCCTTGTTGGACATGTTGAATGATGACAGTTTGGTCCACATTGTTGAATTACACCTCTCTCCTGTGTAGCTAGATAAAGTCACTAGCCTATGACTTCTTATTTTGTATTTCACAGGCCACCTACCTAACTTCCTGGGTAACTACCCCGTGCCCCAAGCTCTATGGGACTGTATGATGTTCTGGTGGCCGAGCCATGTCTAGGAGAGGTAAGGGAGAATCAAGTTGGCTCAAGTCTTCTATCATCAATGGAAGGCTTTATTGCCACCTGCCTACAGGAATTTGGCTCTGATTGGTTTCAATTAAACAATCTTATTGGGAGGCTCTTGATTTTGATATGGAGGCCTTTGCACTTCTACTGGAAAATAATCTAGGGGAACACCAGATCAGCTTCTCTCTCTCTCTCCCCCCCTCCCCCTCAGTCTCTCTCTGCCAGACTCTGTCGGCGGCTAACGTGCGTTTCCGTTTCTCGTCCCTGCTGTGGCTGGAGGAGCTGCAGGCTGAGAGGGAGCTGAGGGAGTTCAGGATCACTGGAGCCCTCCTCAGGAGAGGAGTTGTCTACCTTAACCTGGAGGTGCTGGGCCTAGCTGAGGGCAGGCCTCTTCATTGGTATGTGTTTAGTCCTATAATTATGGCTATAGCTGCTACATGTCCCTATTGTAGCACAAGACATGTACTTGAATTGATACGTTTTATACAGTGTTTGGTCTGCTCAATGAAGAAGCCAATCAGTGGAGGTGTGGTGATGGAGTACATCGATATTCTGAGGTTTTGATCTTCTTAGTATTTTGCTTGCAGCTCTGATGTTTCTTCTCCTGCTTTGTTCACATTGACCTGAACACTGTTTGTGGCCCATATCCACAGATCAATGATGAGGAAGTGAGTCTGAGGGTGAACACTGAGTTTCAGCATGGCTACCTGGGAGAGCCTCTAGACGTGTTCACCTTCAACAGGTACCTTCCTGGTTCTGGGTAGGGGTGTGAACGTTTAAACGACATTGGGATCATTAACGTTTAGAAAAAATCCCTAACCAAAAAAACTTTTAAATTTTTTTTGTTGTAACGTTAGTAGGAGGAGATATGCATCTTTCAAATTATTTGCCACGGACATAAAGCGATCCGCACGTCATCGTCATTAACAGTTGGAAACATGGAAGAGTGAGACAGGAAAGAGACAGCAGCAAAGTCCTGTATGACAATACTTTGAGAAGTTAAATGAGAAGGTGATGAAATGCAAACTTTGCGAGGTTGAATTGAGCTACAGTGGCAGTACAGGTGCAATGCTGAAAGGGAGGCACCATGCGACCCAACCCGTTGATGGAAGCAGTGCGATAAGGGACGGAGTGAGAAAATCAGTGCTGATTACAAAAATTATTGTAGTTGATATACAGCCATTGTCAATACCATAAAGGCATATCTAGAACCAGACTACAAGATGAGTGGTATATCTACTCCTGAGTGGCGCAGTGGTCTAAGGCACTGCATCGCAGTGCTAGCTGTGCCACTAGAGATCCTGGTTCGAATCCAGGCTCTGTCGCAGCCGGCCGCGACCGGGAGACTCATGGGCGGCACACAATTGGCCCAGCGTCGTCCAGGGTAGGGGAGGGAATGGCCGGCAGGGATGTAGCTCAGTTGATAGAGCATGGCGTTTGCAACGACAGGGTTGTGGGTTCGATTCCCATGGGGGGCTAGTATAAAAAAAATATATATATGTATTCACTAACTGTAAGTCGCTCTGGATAAGAGCGTCTGCTAAATGACTAAAATGTAAATGTAAATGTAAAATGTAAGATGCCATGTCGAAAAACCGTGACAGCCCTGATGGAGAAATTGTACAATGGTTGCTCAGCAAGTACAAAGCAAGAGCTCTCAAACACCATATGTGGCATTAACAACAGATTGTTGGATGTCTCTGAACACGCTGTCATACATCACTGCAACGAGCCATCACATTGATGAGAAGTGGGACTGAAGTCCCATGTACTGACAACTGAGAACATGGAGGAGAGGCACACAACAGAGAACCTAAAACGGTATTAAAACCATCGTTGCTTAGTAGGTGGGGAACAGCAGTAAGGTGAGCGCCGTCTGGTAGGGTTTCCCCTAGTTACCACAGCCACAAAGTCAAAATAGGCTATATCGTAAAAATTAATGAAAACAAAATGTATATTTTTGGTCTTAATTTAAGGTTAGGGTTAGGCATAAGGAGGTCAGCAGTGTGGTTAAGTTTAGGGATAGGTTTAAAATCAAATTTTAAGAAGAGAAATCGTAGAAAAAGGCAGCCTTTATAACTTTGTGGCTGTGGGAACTAGTGACGACCGGTAGGTATAGCCAAAACGGAGGTAGACTGAACTGCATTGCCCCCTAGCAGAATAATATCTGAATTGTGAATTCACGTCATTTAATGCTTTTGTTTAAACAATAAAAAAAAAGTGCAGTTTGAATGCTAAGAAATGTTTTCATTTGTCACAACCCTAGTTCTCGGGAAGGATCCTTACTGTGTCAGTACATAAGTGTTGATCTCTGTTCCTCTAGCATAGAGAAAGTGAAGGTTTGACAGTATATGGATTATGAATATTAATATTTGTGTTGACCATGAGGCGATGCCACTTAGAGCTCGACCAGACCAAGCACTTAGGAGAGAGTGGTGAGTTTGGGTTGCATTTTCTTCTCAATTCCATTTCCAATGTATTTATTATTTCATCTCACTATTTCTTCTTCTCAACCCAGATAACTTTATTTCCTGTCTGGCAGAGGAGGCTGGTGGGAGGAGCTATAGGAGGACAGGATCATTCAAATGGCTGGAATGGAATTTATGGAATGGAGTCAAACATGTGGTTTCCCTATGTTTGATGTGTATGGTATCGTTCTATTTATTCCATTCCAGCCATTACAATAAGCCCGTCCTCCTATAACTCTTCCCACCAGCCTCCTCTGCTGTCTGGTCTGGTCCATCCCTTATTGTGCGTTCTCTCCTCTTCCCAGAGTTCTTCCCCACAGCCGTGATGCTTCAGGCCACTCTATGGACGGGTGTGTGGGGGCCAGAGAAGTCAGACGAGGAGATAAAAGAGGGGACCCTATCAAGCATTTCTGTTGACATGGTCTCAAAGGCCACACAAACCAAACCAGGTGATTGAAGCATTGGGACTCCTTCATTCTGACAGCCAGTGGCGACCCGTCATTCAGGGCAGGTGGGGCAGAGCCCCTTGGGTGCTGCCATAGAGTTACATTAGAAGTGCCCATCCAAGAAGACTGAAGGTCATTGGCCACAGATAAGATGATGTCAAATCACGTTATATCTACAGTAGCTTTGATTGGACTGATCATGTCAACATCATACTTTCAAAATCTTAGCTAGCAGTCATCATCATGAATCAAGTCGACAATCTACTGGCAAATCCTTTTTAATCTTTGTCTAATGAAGAGCAATTATAGATAAAACGTATCGGTGCTCATCGGCAATCGGACATCAACATTACACAACAAGTTGGAAATCGCAAATTGAACAATGAGTGGTTTGGAAGGAATCAGTGGCTAACTGCAAGCATTGCAAAGCAATCACTAGCCTGCTATTCAGTGGAGTGGCTGTGTGGTCCCAAATCTGGGATTAAGGGTCTCTTTTCCAAGTTTAAAACGATAAACATTCAACATTGGCCATGCTGTCAATGAAGCATGATTTGTGCCGCGCTCAAAACAACTGTTAACTCGGAACTGCAAAAACTTGACTTCAGTGAGTTCAAGACAACTGGGAACTCGGGGAAAAAACGAGCTCCGACTGGGAAAATACGTTTTGAATGGTCATCCAACTCAGAATTGTACATCTGGAACTCGGGGCTCTTTCTAGAGCTACAACCTGAAGATCACTGACGTCATCATGATTCAACCTTGTTTTTTTCAGAGTTCCCAGTTGTCTTGAAAGCACCATAAATCCAGAGAATGCCAGACTTTGATGACAAAATATGCCCATGAAGGACCACTGTGCCACCTTCCTGTTCAAGTGAGCACAGCACCACAAGGTGAGTCCAAAAATGTATTGTATGCTGCTGTATAAATGATGTAATATGCCAGGGAGATATGTATACTGTAGCTAAGAAAGTAATACTAAGTGTATGCTCTTATCCTTCTAGACCTATCCGCTGCCTTTGATACTGTGAACCATCAGATCCTCCTCTCCACCCTCTCCGAGTTGGGCATCTCCGGCACTGCTCACTCTTGGATTGCGTCCTACCTGACAGGTCGCTCCTACCAGGTGGCGTGGCGAGAATCTGTCTCAGCACCACGTGCTCTCACCACTGGTGTCCCCCAGGGCTCAGTTCTAGGCCCTGTCCTATTCTCTCTATACACCAAGTCACTTGGCTCTGTCATATCCTCACACGGTCTCTCCTATCATTGCTACGCAGACGACACACAATTAATTTTCTCCTTTTCCTTCTGATAACCAGGTGGCGAATCGCATCTCTGCATGTCTGGCAGACATATCAGTGTGGATGTCGGATCACCACCTCAAGCTGAACCTCGGCAAGACGGAGCTGCTCTTCCTCCCGAGGAAGGACTGCCTGCTCCATGATCTCGCCATCACGGTTGACAACTCCATTTTGTCCTCCTCCCAGAGTACAAAGAACCTTGGCGTGACCCTGGACAATACCCTGTCGTTCTCCGCTAACATCAAAGCGGTGACCCGTTCCTGCAGGTTCATGCTCTACAACATTCGCAGAGTACGACCCTACCTTACACAGAAAGCGGCACAGGTCCTAATCCAGGCACTTGTCATCTCCCATCTGGATTACTGCAACTCGCTGTTGGCTGGGCTCCCTGCCTGTGCCATTAAACCCCTTCAACTTATCCAGAACACTGCAGCCCGTCTGGTGTTCAACCTTCCCAAGTTCTCTCATGTCACCCCGCTCCTCCACACACTCCACTGGCTTCCAGTTGAGGCTTGCATCTACTACAAGACCATGGTAGTTGCCTACGGAGCTGTGAGGGGAACGGCACCTCCTTACCTTCAGGCTCTGATCAGACCCAACACCCAAACGAGGGCATAACGTTCATCCACCTATGGCCTGCTAGCTCCCCTACCTCTACGGAAGCACAGTTCCCGCTCAGCCCAGTCAAAGCTATTCGCTGCTCTGGCACCCCAATGGTGGAACAAGCTCCCCCACGACGCCAGGACAGAGGAGTCACTGACCACCTTCCGGAGACACTTCCGGAGACCCCCAAAAAATAAATAAATAAATAAAGTAAGTGGTTGTCCCACTGGCTATCATATGTTGAATGCACCAATTAGTAAGTCGCTCTGGATAAGAGCGTCTGCTAAATGATGTAAATGTATATGTAGTAAGCTGTTAGTAGCCCATGTGCCTCACCCTAATAATTTGGTCTATTTTCCCCTCTTAATTTCGCCCACTGTGTTCTGACTTGGTGGTGCACGTGTAGCCTATAACCTGTTTTAGAGAAATGTAATCATTGAATATTGTAAGAGCTTTCATTGTCTGCTTATATGCCCCCTTTATTTATCCTACGGTTCTGACTTGGTGTACAGGGAGAACACTGTAAGAATGGCCCATGTTCTGAATTCTGTCGCTGTACATTTCAAAACTGCTAAACAAATAGTTATATTGACTATGTCCGTCCTAGCTCGCTCATTAATGTCTTAATCGAAATTACTGATTGCCTCTTATACGCTTGTCGTCCCCTTATGCCATAGTTTGTACATCTCAATTGTCAGTAGAAACCACATTTGTTTAAGCAAGTCAGCCATATCAGCTATGTTTTTTTTAAAGGCAGTAAATGAGGCTGAATGAACTGTTTCACTGCCAGACAAGGCTCCGCTGATAGCCAGGTGTAGCAGTGGTAAAGTGTTGGGACTCTGCTGTTGGGACAGCTTTATGTAGGCCTAACAGTTTGTGGGCACCGTTTGTCACTGTTATAGTGCAATTATTGTATTGTTTAGTGTTGTGTTGTGTAGTGGCTTTGCTGGCATGCATCCCACATTTTCTTTGCCCCACCAAGATTTACATGCTAAAATTGCCACTGCTGACAGCACAGATTCTCTATACACTACAGCTACTGAAGTGCCATGAACATAAATAGCATCAACTAGGACAGTTCAGTACCTTTGTGAGACTGATCAATGAGGGGAATGAGAATTGAGCCTCTTTCATCCTCTCAGATTCCAGGCTGCCATCTAAGCCCATCCCAATTCCAGGGCAGGTCTTCAACCAGCAGCTGAACCTGTCTCAGAGGGAGGCAGTGAAGCATATCCTGGCAAGGGTGTGCCAGCCCACCCAGTACATCCTGTTTGGACCCTCAGGGACAGGTACTGTACTGTACACTTCTCAACCCAATGGATATCACAACCTTTTACATTTACATTTTAGTCATTTAAAAGACACTTATCCAGAGCGACTTAGTAAGTGCATTCATCTTAAGATAGCTAGGTGAGACAACCACATATCACTGTCGTAGTACATTTTCCTCAACAAAGAAGTGATCAGCAAAGTCAGTGCTAGTAGGAAAAGACAAGTGCAAGGTTTAGATGTTTTAAATGGGGGGATAAGAACGAGATGTCTTATTTAAGATACTTTTCAAAGAGGTAGGGTTTCAGATGTTTTCGGAAGATGGGCAGGGACTCTGCTGTCCTAGCATCAGGGGGAAGCTCGTTCCACCATTGGGGTGCAAGGACAGAGAAGAGCTTTGACAACCAGACCTGTGTTCAAATAGTATTTGTTTTCATTCAAATACTATGACTGTTTGGTTCAGCCTGCCCTGCCTGGAGTGCCAGATGAGCAGGAGTTGCACGTTTACTATATTCCATTGATTCCATTGCATCTGACAAGCTCAGTCAAGTTTCTTGTGATTGGTTGTATTTGGTTATTTACAACAGTTGCCCTCCATTCTAGTTCCCAGAATAAACAGTGAAATGTATCCTATTGCTCCCATACTGTAGGTATATCACCGCCTGCCCAGTAGTTATGTTCTTGTGTGCACTCCCTCCGACAGTGCTGCTGACCTCATCTGTATCCAGCTCCATGACAGTGGGTTCCTGCACGCTGCCAGCCTGGCCCGCGTCAACGCCTCCTGTTGACAGGAAGAGGTACTGCACCCACCGCCGCCGCCTCAATCCTATTTTCTCTACCAGTTTGTGCCTCTGTCTGTATCTCCTGTAGGCCATCCCTGAGGTTATAAGGCAGTAATCTCGGGCTGGGAAGGACATCTGACATGCTTCCTTCCACAGGATTGTGGTCAGCACCTGTTCCAGCACTGGCATGTTCTACCAGAATGGGCTGCGGTAAGGGACAAGAAGATAACAAGGCTCCTTTATGTTAAAGGTCCAATGCAGCCATTTTTATCTCAGTATCAAATCATTTCTGGGTAAAAGTTAAGTACCTTACTGTGATTGTTTTCAATTAAAATGGTCTTAGCAAAGAGTAATTTCTCAAGCAAGAATTTTGCTAGGACTGTCGGGGAGTGGTCTGAGTGGGGAGGGAAAACGGAAAACTAGCTGTTATTGGCAGTTTGGTCTATTGGTCTATTAACTAAACTCCATCCCATCAAAACAGGCTGAAATTTTAGGCCGTCTTTTCAAACGGCATTATCATCATTTTTACAATTTCACGTATTATTCCAACCTCATAGTGTGGAAATATACATTGAGGGAAAAAACTATTTGATCCCCTGCTGATTTTGTACGTTTGCCCACTGACAAGGAAATGATCAGTCTATAATTTTAATGGTAGGTTTATTTGAACAGTGCGAGACAGAATAAAAATACAAATAACAGAAAAACGCATGTCAAAAATGTTATAAATTGATTTGCATTTTAATGAGGGAAATAAGTATTTGACCCCCTCTCAATCAGAAAGATTTCTGGCTCCCAGGTGTCTTTTATACAGGTAATGAGCTGAGATTAGGAGCACACTCTTAAAGGGAGTGTTCCTAATCTCAGCTTGTTACCTGTATAAAAGACACCTGTCCACAGAAGCAATCAATCAATCAGATTCTAAACTCTCCACCATGGCCAAGACCAAAGAGCTCTCCAAGGATGTCAGGGACAAGATTGTAGACCTACACAAGGCTGGAATGGGCTACAAGACCATCGCGAAGCACCTTGGTGAGAAGGTGACAACAGTTGGTGCGATTATTCGCAAATGGAAGAAACACAAAAGCACTGTCAATCTCCCTCGGCCTGGGGCTCCATGCAAGATCTCACCTCGTGGAGTTGCAATGATCATGAGAACGGTGAGGAATCAGCCCAGAACTACACGGGAGGATCTTGTCAATGATCTAAAGGCAGCTGGGACCATAGTCACCAAGAAAACAATTGGTAACACACTACGCCGTGAAGGAATGAAATCCTGCAGCGCCCGCAAGGTCCCCCTGCTCAAGAAAGCACATATACATGCCCGTCTGAAGTTTGCCAATGAACATCTGAATGATTCAGAGGAGAACTGGGTGAAAGTGTTGTGGTCAGATGAGACCAAAATGGAGCTCTTTGGCATCAACTCAACTCGCCGTGTTTGGAGGAGGAGGAATGCTGCCTATGTCCCCAAGAACACCATCCCCACCGTCAAACATGGAGGTGGAAACATTATGCTTTGGGGGTGTTTTTCTGATAAGGGGACAGGACAACTTCACCGCATCAAAGGGACGATGGAGTGGCTCAAGAAGAAGCACATTAAGGTCCTGGAGTGGCCTAGCCAGTCTCCAGACCTTAATCCCATAGAAAATCTGTGGAGGGAGCTGAAGGTTCGAGTTGCCAAACATCAGCCTCAAAACCTTAATGACTTGGAGAGGATCTGCAAAGAGGAGTGGGACAAAATCCCTCCTGAGATGTGTGCAAACCTGGTGGCCAACTACAAGAAATGTCTGACCTCTGTGATTGCCAACAAGGGTTTTGCCACCAAGTACTAAGTCATGTTTTGCAGAGGGGTCAAATACTTATTTCCCTCATTAAAATGCAAATCAATTTATAACATTTTTGACATGCGTTTTTCTGGATTTTTTTGTTGTTATTCTGTCTCACTGTTCAAATAAACCTACCATTAAAATTATAGACATCATTTCTTTGTCAGTGGGCAAACGTACAAAATAAGCAGGGGATCAAATACCTTTTTCCCTCACTGTATATAAAACACAGGAAAATCACATTTTTGACTGCACTGGGCCATTGGTAACCTCCCTCATTTTTTAATGGAACAAATAGTCTGGGTAGCCATTTGACTAGATGCTTGTAAATGTTCAGGAGTCTTATGGCTTGAGGGTAGAAGCTGTTTAGAAGCCTCTTGGACCTAGACTTGGCACTCCGGTACCGCTTGCCGTGCGGTAGCAGAGAGAACAGTCTATGACTAGGGTGGCTGGAGTTTTTGACCATTTTTAAGGCCTCCCTCTGACACCGCCTGGTATAGAGGTCCTGGATGGCAGGAAGCTTGGCTCCAGTGATGTACTGGACCGTACGCACTACCCTCTGTAGTGCCTTGTGGTCGGAGGCCGAGCAGTTGCCATACCAGGCAGTGATGCAACCAGTCAGGATGCTCTCGATGGTGCAGCTGTAGAATCTTTTGAGGATCTGAGGACCCATGCCAAATCTTTTCAGTCTCCTTAGGGGAATATGTTTGGTATGGGTTCTCACAATACAATGTGTAGTAAACTAATGAACGTTGTTGTTTTCTGGATGAGGTTGGCCAAGTCACGGAGCCAGAGGCATTGATCCCCTAGGGCTTCTGTCAGAGAGAGACAGACAGGTTAGACTAAACAGAGTACACTACAACCACAATAAAACCTGGAACGCCCTTACTAAGGTGGCGCAACCGTTGGAAAAACATTGCACATCACATAACTGACAGAAATCATAACTGACACTGTATTTTCTGTTGCTACCCCCACCTTTCACATAGTTCTGGCTGGAGACCTCCGGCAGCTGGGTCCAATTGTGAAGTCCACACTGGCGCAGGCGTTCGGCCTTGGGGTGTCCCTGCTGAAGAGACTGATGGCCAACTCCCTGTACACCAAAGAGAACGGGGATACAACCCAATGGTGGTGAGTACTCACATACACACACACACTCTCCCTGTCAGTGCCATGATCATCAAAATCATGCATAGTGAGTCCACCAACTGAATATAGATGATGCATCTTTTTCTACATAATGTTTTGCCTTGCATTGTAATATAATAATATGTGCCATTTAACAGACGCCTTTATCCAAAGCGACTTACAGTACCTATGGGTGGCCCCAGCGGAAATCGAGCCCACGACCCTAGGCGTTGCAAGCGCCATGCTCTACCGACTGAGCCACACAGGATCGCATTGTAAATAGATGTCTCCACAGGTTATTGCATTTTCATGGTGTCCTCTCTTCTTCCTCCAGGTGACCAAGCTGGTGTATAACTACCGTTCCCATGAGGCCCTCCTGGCCCTGCCCTCTAGACTGTTCTACAGTGGGGAGCAGTGTGTCTGGGCCCAGAGGGCCGTAGTGGACTCCCTCTGTCACTGGAGCCGTCTGCCCACCAAGGGATTCCCCCTCATCTTCAATGGAGTCAGGGTGAGGGCTCTATTTGTTTCTCTCGCTCTCTCGTTGTCTTTCTCTGTCCAAAATAGAAACAAAACAATGGGATCTTTCTCAATAGTCTTTCCTTGAATCCTTGTGTCTTCGTCCTGTCCTCTGTTCTCCCATTCCTCAACATCAGCGTTTTCTCTCCTCCCTTCCCACTGACATGTTGAGAACATTTGGACAAATGCAGGTTTTCCTATCTGGTCGGCACCGAGCTTGGACGTCGAACACCAATAATGCCAGTCATCTTTCCTTCTCTCAGGGCATAGAGATGAGGGAGGGCAACAACTCGTCGTGGTTCAAACCTGGAGAGGTGGTACCGGTGATGCTGTACTGCTGCCGGCTGGACAAGAAGCTCTACAATCCTGTAGCTGCCAATGACATTAGCATCATCACTCCCTACAGGAAACAAGTCAGTATGGCGTGCACATTTAGACCGTCAACAGAGGGTACCATTATGTTACAGTTTGCTTGTTACTCGCCTAGGATTGCTGTAAAAAGCTTAAAAAACCCATAACAAGTTCATTATTCTGTCACAACTAGTACAGTGGTCCCTCTCCCTTAACCCTGAACACCGGTCTGAACACCTGAACCTCTCCCCTCTCCTCTCCTCCTCAGTCAGAGAAGATCCATGTGCTGCTTCACAGGGTGGGCCTGTCTAACATCAAGCTGGGCTCTGTGGAGGAGTTCCAGGGACAGGAGTTCCTGGTCATCATCTTGTCCACAGTAACATTCCCATCCTTCCTCTGTCCTACTCAATTTCTCCCTTTACAGGGTCTCTGGTCCATTCCTTTTTCAATTCAGGGAATACATTCTGAAATATAAAATAAAATAAAACATTGTGTCACTTTTGTACAAGTTGTATATCACTTCACTTGCTGAATTGACTGAATTGTAGATGTAATTGACACCTATCCTAATACATCGAAATAAATGACCTCTTGTTCCAGGTGAGGGCTAGCTAGATCAGTGTTGTATTGATATATATCTATATCAATACAACATATCTAGCAACACTACCAAAGGTGTGCTTTAGAAACATACTGTTATAATACAAGAGGACTGGTGCCAGTGACTACCTGTGAGAAACCTATCATGAGTTAGAGGGACTGGTATCGCACCATGGCACCTGAGTCCCACATCAAAGAGCTCCTCAGGTAAACAGGGTCTGAGGCTCCCTGGCAGTGCGGCACATTCAAATAAAAGCTGTCTCCTCCCTACTCATTAGAGTCCTATTGTGATTCAGTCCCACCACCACCCCCTCTCCTCTACTCTCTCGCTGGGCTCCACCAGGGCTGACTGTCACAGGAGAGTCGGCCTGTCAGTAGCACTCAGTTGTCACATCCAGTCTCCGGGTGGACCTGTAGACAGACACAGACAGACACTGCCTGCCTGCCCCACCGAGGTGTTTAGACACACTGTCTCCTGCAGCCTAGTTTATGCTATTACTCACGTTGCTCAAAAGTGTCTGAGACACTTAAAAATAATAGTCACTCAATAGAAAGGTCTCCCTTCACTGCCAGCAGGCTAAATATGACAACAACCAGGAACCTAAGAGGCAGGGTTATTAGTTTTGTGTGTTTATATTTGTTTTTAAGTTTAGTTTCAGTTTGTTTATTTATATTTCATGGGACAGAAAACATGCCTGGGAGCCAAGGGGACATTTGTGTTGTACAGTGTTTTTGTTTTGTTTTTTGGGATATCACTTCTTGCAACTGGGGGGGAAGTAATACATAGTGATGGGTCAGATCATAGGTTTGGTTTAAATGATAGTCTCTGTGACTTGGATTTAAAAGGAATAGCCCCCCCCTCCCCCTCCCCTCCCCATCAACAATAATAGTTTCAGTGTCGTTTTAGTTTTTCAAACTGGTTTGTTAATTATTTTATTTTGGTTGACTAACTTGTTTTTTCATGATTAGTTTTCGTTTTCTATAATAACCTTGCTAAGAAGTAGTGTTGACTACATGCGGGTGGAAAAGACAACCATTTTTTAAATTTAACTAGGCAAGTCAGTTAAGAACAAATTCTTATTTACAATGACGGCCTACACCGGGCCAATTGTGCGCCGCCCTATGGGACTCCCAATCACGGCCGGTTGTGATACAGCCTGGAATCGAACCAGGGGGTCTGTAGTGACGCCTCAAGCACTGCCTTAGACCACTGCGCCACTCGGGAGCCCTTACTCCCATGCTTTAGGCATTCTATATGGAAGGGGCAACATGCTGACTGACTACTCTCAGGATAGCCAAGCTAACATACCTACAAATGATCCACAGCTCCAAGTACTATTATTTAGCATTTAAATATAAATATTGGTGTTTTTGATTTGTCATTCTTTTTGCTTGCCAATTGAGAGGTGTTGCCATATTCATAAATGAGAACTTGCTGACATGGACATATAGGTTTAACAGCAGAGAAGTGGTTGGCAGTGTCCGCTAGTGCGGTACTGATTCAATGACCAGTTTGTCTGAACACCTTTTGTACAATAAAACCATGCAGGTGTTGACACACCACGATGATATAAGTGGATGCACCTAGAATAAGATGACCATTAACACAGAGACTAGTATGTTAGCTTGTCCAATGTAGTTTTACAGTGAACATATCTGTCTGTGTGGGAGTGTGCCCCTGTGACTCCACACTGGTCTTTGATAGACAGGTGCCCAAAAGAACCGTAGTCCCCATTAGTAGGCAGCTAGGGGCAGGCCACACATTACCAACACAAACACAGCGTCTACAGATAGGCAGGGGGGCCGTTAGAAAGAAAAACTGTCCCCTGCTGGGATAATGGCAGAGGGAGCTTGTTAAACGTATGGCACTATTGTTCTGACAAATTGGTCTGTGACTCTAATTGCCCAGTTAGGCCCCTCAGTAGCTCTCATCGTCTGAACCCAGGGCCCCGGCTCAGATCAGACTGGGGCTGGGCAGGCAGTAAAGCCTTACAAGAGTGTCGCTTGGCTGGGGCCAATGGAGCTCTGACTGGAGACTGAAGGCTGTGGGAGAGAAAGGGGCCAGCCAGACTGGGCCTATATTCATAAAGAGTCTCAGGTGTACTGCTCTAGGATCAGTTTTGCATTGAATATCGTAAGGAATACGATCCTACATCAGCACTCCTACTCCGAGACGCTTAATGAATATAGGCCCTGGGGCTTAGATTGGCTTGCCTAGCACTTCTACAGCCTCAGCCTCTGCCACTAGTCATAGACCAAGCCCTATTACTGACTCAAGCCCTCTGGGCCAAGCCCATCAGAGATACACATCTGAACGTGGTTGTGGAGGCAGACATATTCCACACAACAATTGAATTGAGTTACTAATCAACTGTGCTTTACTTTTGTGATGCCATTAAAAGCTTGTGAGAGACGGAGGGAGTGAGAGAACCAGACTGTCATTAGAAGCGGAGCCTGGACCACCAGTATGCATCCCAGTGTGAGATCTCTTCTAATTGTCTGATGAGAGGGTAGGAGCATCCTGTGGCTGTCTGCTGCCAATATGACACAGTGTTCCTCCCAAACTGTACTGAAATACTTTTTCTGTGGTAATTAATATAATCAATCCTTCTCCAGGAATTGCTTGAATTGTTTTTATACCCTAATGTAGTGCTTGTCAGGGACTACAATAAAAATGTTTACTGTTGAGGGTACTTGAGGACAGGAGTTGGGAACCACTGCCCTAAAGTGCCAAATAAAGCAGAAAAAGTAAGAAAATATGTAGTTAATTTTTGCACAAGCTTTTTAAAAGTAAAATAGTGAAGTTGGCTCTATGATTTGAAAGTGTAAATAATTGCCAAGAGAAATTGTATGTTTTGAATGTCATTGCAACATACGGTACACGATTTACACTCCACTCTGTATTTATTTGGAACGTGGAGCTAAAATTTGAGAATATACTCCAGCATTTTGGATTTGAGATCAAATGTTTTATATGAGGCGACAGTTCAGAATGTCACCTTTTATTTGAGGGTATATTTTCATACATATATTTTTCTACCTTTAGAAATTAAATCCCTTCATGTATCTAGTAAATGAACTTATAGTGTATTAAAGTAGTCAAAAGTGTATTATTTGGTCCCATATTCCTAGCATGCAATGACTACATCAAGCTTGTGACTCTTTTTTTATTTATTTATTTTTTACCTTTATTTAACCAGGTAAGCCAGTTGAGAACAAGTTCTCATTTACAACTGCGACCTGGCCAAGATAAAGCAAAGCAGTGCGATAAAAACAACAACAACACAGAGTTACACATGGGATAAACAAAACGTACAGTCAAAAACAGAATAGAAAATCTATATACAGTGTGTGCAAATGTAGTAAGTTATAGAGGTAAGGCAATAAATAGGCCATAGTGCAAAATAATTACAATTTTATATTAACACTGGAGTGATAGATGTGCAAATAGAGATACTGGGGTGCAAATTAGCAAAATAATTAACAATATGGGGATGAGGTAGTTGGGTGGGCTAATTACAGATGGGCTGTGTACAGGTGCAGTGATCGGTAAGCTGCTCTGACAACTAATGCTTAAAGTTAGTGAGGGAGAAAAGAGTCTCCAGCTTCAGAGATTTTTGCAGTTCGTTCCAGTCATTAGCAGCAGAGAACTGGAAGGAATGGCGACCAAAGGAGGTGTTGGCTTTGGGGATGACCAGTGAGATATACCTGCTGGAGCACATACTACGGGTGGGTGTTGCTATGGTGACCAATGAGCTAAGATAAGGCAGGGATTTGCCTAGCAGAGATTTATAGATGACCTGGAGCCAGTGGGTCTACAAACTTGTTGGATGCATTTGCAGTTTGTTTTGGTTGTGTTTCAAATAAATATGGAGGGGAGTGTATGTTGTTATATGGCCTATTTATTGCCTTACCTCCATAACTTACTACATTTGCACACACTGTATATATATTTTCTGTTGTATGTTTGACTTTATGTTTTGTTTTACCCCATATGTAACTCTGTGTTGTTGTTTTTATCGCACTGCTTTGCTTTATCTTGGCCAGGTCGAAGTTGTAAATGAGAACTTGTTCTCAACTGGCTTAGCTGGTTAAATAAAGGTGAAATAAAACTATGACTGTCTGTGCTGCAGTCAAGTTTGATCAGATTGCTACAGTAGGTAGACAGAGCTGTAGCTTGCTGTTGTAGCATTTAGCATGTGCATCAGACTGTAATCTAGGGTCACATCAAAGCCCGTTGAGCCAGACAGAAACACGACTCTGCTAATGGGAGTGTGATCAGGGCTGGGCTCTGATCAGGACCCTTCTTCTCAGGAAACCCTCAAATTAGCAAAGGAGGAGACATGAAAGAGACTCAATATTGAGGAGACTGCCTGTCTGTCTATGCAGAAGAAATAAGCCTACTGTGTAAAATATTTTCACGTCAAATTTAATAACCAGTCAATGTTTCAGAACTTTGTCTCAAATATTAAGGTGTGTTTCATGTACTTCTGTCATTACAGCAGTGTACTCAAAACAATGGCTCACAAGAAAAAAGTGCAAATACATGAATACATAACTGCTCAGCAAAGTGGCGTTTGTGAACTTAACAGCAGGAGATATTTCTAATGTAAAAGTTAATGGAGAAAATAAGCCTTGGAGACTGATAGTTTTGCATTGCAATGCCTTGGCTGTGATTGCTCTCATAATGCCCCCCCGCCTCCATTCACCTATTACCCCCTCTCTGTCTGCAGTCATCACAAAACCAGCCGTTGTCTCCTCTCACACGTCGTCTCAGCCTCTTTGATAGGTAGTTGATAACAGTCTGATGGGGCTGGGCTGGCTGTATATATAGAGGGGGACCACTGGCACAGAGAGACATTACCTCTCCTACAGCAACAAGCAACAGCAGCACCTGTCTTCTCCTTCCTTGGATTCTCAGTCAGGACTTTGTTTCTCTTCACTATGGATCTCTTCTCCTTCACCCTGACTCTCCTGGTTCTCCTGCCCCCAGCCTGGGGCTTTGACCTGGGCCAGTCGACCCGCTGCGTGCCCATCCCCCACCAGATGAGTGTGTGCCAGGACGTGGGCTATTCGGAGATGAGGCTGCCTAACTTGCTGGGGCACAGCAGCCTGGAGGGCGAGGTGGTTCCCCGTTCGGAGGACTGGAGACCCCTGCTGCAGACCGGCTGCCATCCCCAGGCCCAGGCCTTCCTCTGCTCCCTCATCGCCCCTGTTTGCCTCGACGCGTAAGTCTATAGCTTTAGTTTTCCTTTTACCTGTCCTCTTCTATCTTCCTGTGTGTCTGTCTGTCTGTGTCTCTATCTATCTCTCTCTCTATCCCTCTCTCTCTCTCTCTCGCTCTCTCTCTCTCTCTCTCTCTCTCTCTCTCTCTCTCTCTCTCTCTCTCTCTCTCTCTCCATACTATGCTGCTCTCTTCCTTCTCTGTCAATCTGCCTGTTCTTTCTCTCTGTTTGAGTCTCCCTATTTCCTTCCCCTTGAGAACTTCCCACTGCTAACTCCTTCTCAAGAGGGAACTATCCGCTCCTTCATCACTTCATTTTTACCCTCAGTGTGTTTACAATGGAACATTCCTATCATTTCCACACAGTGTCCACTGTGTTTTGAACCTAACCCTGTGTCTGTCTCTCCATCTCCAGGTTTATCCAGCCGTGCCGTAGCCTGTGTGTGGCCGTCAGGGACAACTGTGCCCCAGTACTGGCCTGTCAGGGCCATGTCTGGCCAGAGGCGCTGGACTGTGACCGCTTCCCTACCCAGGAGGACATGTGCCTGACCCCCCACCCCAAACACAGCAACAGCCACCTCGCCAAAGCATTGCCTAAGCCTGCATGCCAAGCATGTCCTTCCGTGGAGGAGCACCCTTCACTGAAGACAGTTCTGGACGCCCTGTGCCAGGATGATTTTGGTAAGCATGTGCAATAATGTACTGTATGTATGTGTGTTTGCATTGATTAGTATGTTATGCAGGTTTATTAGTGTGTATTTGTACCATACATATGTGTGTAGTTCTGTCTAAGCTAGCATACTCACCTTCTCTCCTCTCTCTTCCCTCAGCTGTAACAGCCAAGCTGTCTCGCCGGCGCCTGCCCTCAGGGGAGCCAGAGTTTGAGGTGGAGGGCCGGGTAGAGTTTATCCGCCAGGGCCCCCTGCTTCCCTACGACACCCAGCACCTCCTCCAGCAATGGCTGCTCATCAACCTGCCCTGTGCCAACGTACTGGTCCGGCCCGGCCGCGCCCAGCTCTACCTGCTGACTGGCGCCGTGCAGCCCGATGGCACCCTGGCCCTCACCCGCCTCTTCCCCTGGCACAAGAAGAACAACAGCATCACAATAGCTACGCGCAAGTGGAAGCACCACAAGTGTTGAGTGACTGGATGATAGGAGTGATAGAATGAAAAATATGATCTCGGTTGAATCTGTGTTGCTTAGAATGGCGTCCTTACAGGACTGGACTCAAGATACAGTTTGTGTTCTCAGAATGGAACATTTTGAATATAAGGCCGGTTGAGTATATGATGTTTTCTGACGTTACTGACTTGATGTCAGAGGGTAGAGAAGCACAGTGTTAGAGCTGGACTCCCTCATTGACCCTCTGTTGCCCTCTGCTCCCTCATAGTAGCTCAGCTATAGCACACAGTAATAGAATGCACTCTAAAAACTGTACATAGTCATAGCTAAATGTAAATTATTTCTAAAGAGTATTATTTTCTATTTAGATAATGCCGTATTTATGTGTTTTGTATGTTGGATTTTTCTGTTAAGTGAGTGAAAATGATATGATAATAAAATGTCAATATTTACCCTATTTCTATTGAATTAGTGTTGGTTATTCTATCTATGATTCATACAGCATTTAAAATAGCCGGAACCTTACAGCCAAGTAGGTGAATGAAGAATGGTTTATTCACAAGTGCAGGATGTCCATATAGTGAATGGCTGATGAAAAGACAAAGACAAAACTATATATACAAAGACCAAAAAGGAAATTGTCTTACAAACAACACAGTTCCAGCATAACATCTGGCATTCGCCATAGTTGATTTGTACACTGTTACATTTATTTGGCATTGCATATTTGTAATATGTCATTTATTTGACATTGTCCCCGAGGTCCTTCGTTGCAAGCACAATCTTTATTGATGTACTGTATTCTTTTGTGAATAATAAAGGGCCAGTGCGGCCAAAAACGTGATTTTCTTGTGTTTTATATATGTTTCCACACTATGAGGTTGGAATAATACTGTGAAAATTATAATGTTGTTTAAGTGTAAGAGCTGGTTGAAAAGACCTCCTGAAATTTCAGCCTGTTTTGGTCAGATGGAGTTTTGGCCTGCCTGGTGACATCACCAGACAGCATAAGTTAATAGACCAATAACAAAGAGTTTCAAACCTCTCTGCCAATAACAGCTTGTTTTCAGGTTACATATACCTCCCATTAGGCTCGTCCGATTAGGCCCCTCACTCAGTCCTAGCAAAATTCTTGCTTCAGAAATTGCTCTTCGCTAAGAAGCTATTGTTGTTTATTTTTTACCATTTTAATTAATAACAGTAAGGTACTTAATTGTTACCCAGAAATTATTTGTGTCACACCCTGGCTCTGGGGACTCTATATGTTGAGCCAGGGTGTGTAGATTCTATGTGTTTATGTTCTGTGTGGGAGTTCTAGTTGTGGCATTTCTATGTTGGCCAGAGTGGCTCCCAATCAGAGGCAACGAGTGTCAGCTGTTGCTGGTTGTCTCTGATTGGGAGCCATATTTAAACAGTCTGTTTCCCTTAGTGTTTGTGGGATCTTGTTCCGTTTTGGTTTGTTGCCGTGTCGGTTGTGTTATACCGAGGACGTCACGTCATCGTTTATTGTTTTGTTCGTGTATTCATTAAATAAATTAAAGTATGTTTGCAACTAACGCTGCGCATTGGTCTACTCCGTATAACGATCGTGACAGAAGATCCCACCACTCCAGGACCAAGCAGCGTGTCCAGGAGCAGGCAGCCTGGACATGGGAGGAAGCGCCAGGAAAGGAGCTGGAGAGGTTGGTGATGGCCCAGTTGGGCAAAGGGTGGTCCTGGGAGGACATGCTCGGGGGAAGAGGGCCATGGGCTAAAATTAAGGCCCTGGCGAGAGAGGAGCAGCGGCGTCAACAGTGTCGTCGTCGGACGGACGAGAGGCAACCCCAAAAAAAATTTAGGGGGGGGCACACGGCATGGGCGACTGGGCAGCAGGAGGCTGCCACAGGGCGATTTGGGAGGTTAGCAGAGGAGGCCGCCAGGTTACGGGGGCCACTGGTCAAAGAAGGGAAGGAAGGTGTAGAGGCACGGCGAGAGGTACTGGGGTGTGTTACCAGTCCGATCCGGCCCGTTCCAGATCCCGGTGTAGGGCCAGTGGTGTGTGTCCCCAGTACGTTCCGGTCTGTTCCTGCTCCCCGCACCAAGTGTACGGTGCGCGTCGCCAGCCCAGCCCGGCCTGTTCCTGCCACTCGCACCAAGCCTACGGTGCGCGTCGCCAGCCCGGCCCGGCCTGTTCCTGCTCCTCGCACCAAGCCTACGGTGCGTGTCGCCAGCCCGGCCCGGCCTGTTCCTGCCCTTCGCACCAAGCCTACGGTGCGCGTCGCCAGCCCGGCCCGGCCTGTTCCTGCCACTCGCACCAAGCCTATGGTGCGCGTCGCCAGCCCGGCCCGGCCTGTTCCTGCCACTCGCACCGAAGCCTACGGTGCGCGTCGCCAGCCCGGCCCGGCCTGTTCCTGCCCTTCGCACCAAGCCTACGGTGCGCGTCGCCAGCCCGGCCCGGCCTGTTCCTGCCACTCGCACCAAGCCTACGGTGCGCGTCGCCAGCCCGGCCCGGCCTGTTCCTGCCCTTCGCACCAAGCCTACGGTGCGCGTCGCCAGCCCGGCCCGGCCTGTTCCTGCCACTCGCACCAAGCCTACGGTGCGCGTCGCCAGCCCGGCCCGGCCTGTTCCTGCCACTCGCACCAAGCCTACGGTGCGCGTCGCCAGCCCGGCCCGGCCTGTTCCTGCCACTCGCACCAAGCCTACGGTGCGCGTCGCCAGCCCGGCCCGGCCTGTTCCTGCCACTCGCACCAAGCCAGGGGTGTGCATCGTCAGCCCGGTCCGGCCCGTTGCTGCTCCACGCACCAAGCCAGGGGTGCGCGTCGTCAGCCCGGTCCGGCCCGTTGCTGCTCCACGCACCAAGCCAGGGGTGCGAGTCGTCAGCCCGGTAAGGCCCGTTCCGGCTCCACGCACCAAGCCAGGGGTGCGCATCTTCAGCCCGGTCCGGCCTGTTGCTGCTCCACGCACCAAGCCAGGGGTGCGAGTCGTCAGCCCGGTAAGGCCCGTTCCGGCTCCACGCACCAAGCCAGGGGTGCGCATCGTCAGCCCGGTCCGGCCCGTTGCTGCTCCACGCACCAAGCCAGGGGTGCGAGTCGTCAGCCCGGTAAGGCCCGTTGCTGCTCCACGCACCAAGCCAGGGGTGCGCATCGTCAGCCCGGTCCGGCCCGTAGCTGCTCCACGCACCAAGCCAGGGGTGTGCGTCGTCAGTCCGGCACAACCCGTGCCTGGGTCACCGGTGCCTGGTCAGGTACCGGTCAGCTGCTCCACACCGGAGCTGAAGCTATCCGCTCCTACGATGTCCAGTTCAGCTCCAGCCAGCGGGACCGGACCAGGGGCGCTACGGGGGGATTATTGGAGGGTGGTGGTCTAGCCCGGAGCCGGAACCGCCTCCGAGGAGGAATGCCCACCCAGCCCTCCCCTGGTTTGTTGATGTTCAGGCGCGGTCACAGTCCGCGCCTTTGGGGGGGGGGGTACTGTCACACCCTGGCTCTGGGGACTCTATATGTTGAGCCAGGGTGTGTAAATTCTATGTGTTTATGTTCTGTGTGGGAGTTCTAGTTGTGGCATTTCTATGTTGGCCAGAGTGGCTCCCAATCAGAGGCAACGAGTGTCAGCTGTTGCTGGTTGTCTCTGATTGGGAGCCATATTTAAACAGTTTCCCTTAGTGTTTGTGGGATCTTGTTCCGTTTTGGTTTGTTGCCGTGTCGGTTGTGTTATACCGAGGACGTCACGTCATCGTTTATTGTTTTGTTCGTATATTCATTAAATAAATTAAAGTATGTTTGCAACTAACGCTGCGCATTGGTCCACTCCGTATAACGATCGTGACAATTTGATATTGAGATAAAAGTGGCTGCATTGGGCCTTTAAATACTTTAACTTATTACGTTTGTCTTGTCTTACTATTGCATGCTCAACATCTTGAATATTAACATGGAATGAAGAAATCAGTATTTAATGAATCATTTTATTTACAACAATTGTTTCAGTTAAAAGGGGGGGAAAAAACCATTCTGAATACAGTCTTACATGTTAAAGCATTTATACATGGTTGTGTGTCACTGACTAACCTGCAATGTGTGTTTATATACAGTGTATGGTACAATAAAAAATTTGTTTTTGAGATTTGTATTGATTATTCAAAAACACTTTCCAAAACACATTCAACAACACTTGTAATCAGTCTACAAAATGTTACTACACAATAGCAATCCACACAATATTAAAATGACAAGTATTTTGTTGTTATGGAGTGTTAGTCGTTTTATCCAATGGTCAGACAGTCCCTTTTCATTGATGCATCACAACACTAAGGCTCATCTTTCTCTCAGTCGCTCATCCTCTCAGCAGTCAGAGGTCATAATGTGTCTGTGCGGACTCAGTGGCTGTAGCAAAGTCACAGGTTCCTTGCATGGCTCTTTCTCTGTGGTAACTCCTGTGTCCGTGTCCCGCTGCTGTGATGGTGAGATGTCTGATGGCGTGCCCGTGCTCTCTGGTGCCCCCTTGCGTTCCTCTTCCTGGTTGCAGCCCCGGGACATGAGCTCCTCCATGGGGGAGCGGCCGCTGTGGGCCTCCTTCTCCTTACAGTTCCTCCACTTCATCCTCCGGTTCTGAAACCAGATCTTCACCTACAGTAGACACACAGGTCAGTGAGAGGTTCATATTGAGGTGCCAGTCGTTTTGTTTAGTCAAATCTAAGTCTATGATACAGCAGGGAGCATTATCTCTGTTAACTCAGTCTGTTTGAAGTGCCACAATTATAATTCTCTACAGGTAAGAAGTCAATTTAGACAAACACTTAGAGCATATGCAATCTTAGTCTACTTCTCTGCTTTTCAAATGTAAAATCAGACAGAAATATCTTCTACCAATCAAACGTTACAGCTGTTTTAGTAACCGCCTCAACTACATTTTCTGTCAACTTTTACAAACAACTGAAATGTTGACCACTTTCCCAGCACTTTAGACAAAAGCTTAGAGCGTATGACATCTTGGTCTACTTCTTACAATTATCACAGTAGTGATCGCAATATTGTAATAACATTTTAAGATGAGGGACACTTACAATAGAAGTGACTCTAGATATTTACTAAATCTAGGCTGGAGCACCCAAGTAAGACCCAGTAAGATGTGTTTGCATGCAATGAGGAGGTGAGATGAGAAAAAATATGATGTAGCATGGGATGTAAAATGGGGTTGTAATGGTGATCTCCGACCTAGACTGTAGATACAGCATATGGTATCCTACCTGGGATTCCTTCAGGCTGAGATCTGCTGCCAGTTTGTTCCTGTCTGTCTTGCTGATGTACTTCTGTTTTTTGAATGTTTTCTCCAGCTCCTTCCTCTGTTCCTCAGAGAACACCGCCCTCCTCAGGATCCCTCGCCGGGATTTGGGACTCGTATCCGGGGACCACATCAGAATATTGGCTCCCTCTGGAAGGTCAGAGGTCAGAATCATTCATATTAATGTTTGTATTCCAGCTAAAAATAACCTGACTTGAGGAAAGGCAAATGTAATTTATTGCATTGTGTTATTATGGATGTTCTCTGTTGCATGAATGCAATGGCACATTGCCCTACTAAAGATACAAATACCCATATTTTAATATGGAAATGTATGTAATGTGAATGAAGTCAATAACAAGAAAGCATTTTGTGGACTGAAATAGAAAATCATCCAAATTAATGAATGGGCAAATGATCTGCTCAGATTGGTATTCAAATGCATTATTACTCTGGCTATCATATCCAGTCCAGTCCAAAGCACTGAATACATCGTCATACTGATTATATACTTAACAAAAAATGTTACGCAGTATGCAACATTTTAAAAAGATTTTACTGAGTTACAGTTCATATGAGTAAATCAGTCAATTGAAATACATTAATTAGGCCCTACCTAATCTATGGCTTTCACATGACTGGGAATACAGATTAAAAAAAATAAAAAATAATATTTAACCTTTATTTAACTAGGCAAGTCAGTTAAGAACAAATTCTTATTTACAATGAAGGCCTACCCCGGGCCAATTGTGCGCCGCCCTATGGGACTCCCAATCACAGCCGGATTGTGATACAGCCTGGAATTAAACCAGGGTCTGTAGTGACACCCCTAGCATTGAGATGCAGTGCCTTAGACTGCTGCGCCACTCGGGAGCCCCCAGTTGGTCACAGATACCTTTAAAAAATGGGCCTCACAATGGGCCTCAGGATGTCGTCACGGTATCTCTGTGCATTCAAATTGCCATTGATAAAATGCAATTGTGTTTGTTGTCTGTAGCTTATGCCTGCCCATACCATAACCCCACTGCCACCATGGGGCACTCTGTTCACAACGTTGACGTCAGCAAACCGCTCGCCCACATGACTCCAAACATGTGGTCCGCGGTTGTGAGGCGGTTGGACATACTGCCAAATTCTCTAAAATGACGTTGGAGAAATTAACATTAAATTATCTGGCAACAGCTCTGGTGGACATTCCTGCAGTCAGCATGTCAATTGCACACTCGCTCAAACAAGGATATAAACTAATTTGTGCACACAATTTGAGATAAATATTTTTGTTCAGTGTAAAAGGCAGACTCACTCATCTACTAACTGGCTCACTTCCTCACTCACTATCTACATCGATTGTGTCCATTTTCTGTCAATCTTATACACACTTACTCTCCACTACTTACTTTGCTTCAATCTGTCTAATTTAACAAAATGAGGGTGACTAAAGAGAGAATGGAGACCAGTTTTCACCAGGGAGAAAGAGATTTGGTGAAGAGCAATCCCACGCTGCCTCACTCACGCACAACAAGAGTCAAGTGGAACATTTTACCAAATCCCATTGAGCAATGCCTTTTTAATCTGCACACAGACCACCTCTGGGGTGCACGACAAATCTGCACACAGACCACCAGACCACCAGACCACCTCTGGGGTGCGAGTAACCGGTTTAGATGCGCTCCTCAGGCCTCAATTGCTTCCACTTAAATGGACGATTAACAGGTCACTCCCGGGGGCTACGTGTGTGTCCCCCCTCTCTTGGTCTGAGTGCACAACCCTGAGGGACCTGCCAAAAAGGCTGTTCATTGAAAGAACACAACTCACTGGCTCAGCGCTCCTCACTAAATATTTTCTCTTGCAGGTATGGGCCCGGTTCTATGGGAAGATGAGCTCGAATAAGTCTATACACTTACATTGAGTGTTTTATGTTCCAGTCAGGGGGCTTTAAATGGACAGGAATGAGAGTGAGGTGACAGGAGAAAGGAGGGAGTTGAGGAGCTGGGTTCTGTGTCCACACAAAGAGCTAGTGGGCAGCCCCCTTTCTGCAGAGGAATAGCTGTTTTCTGTGTTTTTGTGCTTTGTAGAGTTCATTGCTGCGGTGAAAAATTGCAGCGGGGTCGTGTGTGGATGGGGGAGTGAAAGTGCTGATTGGTCACGGCTGGGCATGGCATTGTCCTGTTGCTGGGCACTGTGGGAAAGTGTCAGCCCACTAAGAGGGTTCAGGGAACCGGGGGGTCTACTGAGGGATTATATTTGCTGCCTCACTTGTCAGGAGTCAAAGGACCTAGCAACTAGCATCACAACCCTGACAGAAGTTAGGAGAAATCAATGCTTCCCTCATCATGAGACTTTCACTATGAAAGGTTAATACAGATTATACAATAAATCCAATTACATAACACAACTCAAATCCATATAGATGCTGGTTTCATGGAAATGTTTTCTGATAATCAGCTACACTAAATCATTTTAAGAGCCTCATAAACACAAACAATCCCCTCCTTTGGCAGGTTGGAACATTAGCAGTTTGGTCACACTGATTCAATTATCACAGTTGGACCAACTATCAGCCAAACGGTCCTATGTGCTGAGGCTCAGCTCACTGAAAGCAATACGAATGTCACACAGAGACCAATAACAGGATGTTACAGTGGCATACCACTAGTCATTACAGTCCTAATCTAACAGAGACGAGATGCTCTGCATATTTGAGTGAACCAGTGTGCGTATCTATATGAGTGCAAATGGGGGCCTCAATGCCCATAAATGCACCCCCCCTCCCGCTCCACAACCTCCTTCCCACCCCACCCCTAAATGGTCTAAATAGCCGTGAATGGTCATGAATAGCAGTGCAGAGAGTTGAGTGGAGAATTAGCTGCTTGGCATTGCATCAGTAATTAGCCGTAGAGAGTATGGGAGACCCTGCTGTTAATGCTGAGAGAGGGGCTGAGGCATCGCTGATGAAGTATTAAACACTCACTGGAGAAGACAGGTGGAGGGCTGGACCCACCACAGCACACTGCTGCCAGCACGTACTGAGGGCCCCGCAGAAACACACTGCTCAACAGGCCTGCAGAGAGGAGAGAGAGAGAGGGAGAGGGGGGAAGGAGGGAGAGAGAGAGGGGGGGAGAGAGAGATATGGGGGAAAGGGAGAGAGAATAGGGAGAGAGGGGAAGAGTTAAAGTAAAAAATAACATGGGCAGAGAGACATATAAGGTGAAAGACAGGATCTCTTTAAGTGGATTGTATTACTTCCCCCAGCCCCACACACTTAATTATACTGGATTTTATATACTGGAGTTTCCTGGTAGATTTTCCCCACATGTTCCATTATTCTGTACAGTTGCTCAAAGGGAATAGGAGAGATACTTAATGGTGCAGTTAAGAGTGCCTCTCTCACTTTATAACTACTGGTGGATGTTATCCACTTCATATGTACACTGAGTGTACAAAACATTAGGAACACCTGCTCTTTCCATGACGTAGACTGATTAGGTGAATCCAGGTGAAAGCTATGATCCCTTAAATCCACTTCAATCAGTGTAGATGAAGGGGAGGAGACAGGTTAAAGAAGGATTTCAAAGCCTTGAGACAATTGAGACATGGATTGTGTATGTGTGCCATTCAGAGGGTGAATGGGCAATACAAAATATTTAAGTGCCTTTGAACAGGGTATGGTAGTAGGTGCCAGGTGCACCGGTTTGAGTGTGTCAAGAACTGCAACGTTGCTGGGTTTTTCACGCTCAACAGTTTCCCATGTGCATCAAGAATGGTCCACCACCCAAAGGACATCCAGCCAACTTGACAAAACTGTGGGAAGCATTGGAGTCAACATGGGCCAGCATCCCCGTGGAATGCTTTCAACACCTTATAAAGTCAGTGCCCCAACGAATTGAGGCTGTTCTGAGGGCAAACGGGGGTGCAACTCAATATTAGGAAAGTGTTCCTAATGTTTTATACACTCAGTGTATATACTGTATTCTAGTCAAGGCATATCCTATAAAACCTCTGCTGTACACACCTTTTCTATTCATATACTGTCCATAATGTCTATACACACAATTTACATTTTACATTTTAGTCATTTAGCAGACGCTCTTATCCAGAGCGACTTACAGTTAGTGAGTGCATACATTTTCATACTGATCATATACATATATATTTATATTCCGGACTCTGACGTTGCTTGTTCTAATATTTCTTTATTTCTTAATTCCTTTCTTTTAATTTTTTTGGATTTGCGTGTATTGTTTTGTATTGTCTGGTATTACTGCACTGTTGGAGCTAGGAACATAAGCATTTCGCTATGTTTTGGGTAGTCAAACGGTAAACATTAGAGGAGCAACTAAAATGTAAAAACTAAAATGTTTGACTTTCGTTATTGCCATGTGTATAACTACGTGTTGTCTTTTAGAATGGGTATTATTTATAATAAATATACATCATAACCTGCAGATAAGATAAAGTTTCTAATTTTTTTGAATTGTATTTACTTTGTTAAAAGTAAAACACATAAAGAAAATGTCAGTCACACTTTATTTTCTAGATAGTCCATCTGTAGCCTCCCATGTAGCTCAGTTGGTAGAGCATGGTGCTTGCAATGCCAGGGTTGTGGGTTCGATTCCCACAGGGGGCCAGTATGAAAAATATATTCACTCACTAACTGTAAGTCGCTCTGGATATGAGCATCTGCTAAATGACTAAAATGTAGATGCTCTACAGATGGTCATACTATCAACAAAACTATATGTTGATAAGTTAGGTTTAGAATAAGGATTAAGGTTAGTTGAAATGTTACTGATAGTTAGTGGAGCATCTGCAGATGGACTATCCAAATAAAGTGTTACCAAAATGGAATTTGTATCTGATATTTTGAACTGAAGGCATGTAAGAATAAATTGATAGGATGAAGTGGTTACACTTCCTTACTGTGTCTTTTTAATGAGAAATCTATATAAATAGGATTTGTTCTGAACAATAAGTATTTTCTGTATTTTCATTTAGACTGATTCTAAATGTTTCAAATCATGTTGCATGTATTTTCACGAGGGAGAGCACAGAATCAAAATAACTGGTTTGGTCAAATCTAAAGCGCATCAATTTTAAATAGACAATATATATATATATATATATATATATATATATATATATATATATATATATATATATATATATATATATGTATATATATACAGTATGGATATATAAATCGTAAACACCAAACAAAATCAAATCACATTTTCCCCATGTATGGTTTCAAGGGCCTACACACTAGATCTCACAATCACTAATATAATACAATACTATCATCATGTAGTGTATTATATGCCATTGTACCTGAGTGTGGCCGAGGAGGAAGCCCTCTGTCTTTGACTCGTTCACAGTTTTTACTCTGGCCCTCATAGACAACATGCTGAGGGCCCCAGGTTCTCCTGTGGGGGCCGGTCGGGAGCCCGTTGAAGAGCCCACTTGTTGGTCCATTTGAGGTGGGCGAGGAAGAGGATGAGGAAGAGGTTGAGGAAGAGGATGGCAATGCAGAGTGCAGCAGGTTGTCGATGAGGAAGCTCTTCCCAGAGGTGCCAAAGCCTGGGTGAGTAGGAGGTGATCCTGCCGCCATATTCTGCTTCTGCTTCTGACCTGCGATCATCCCGTTCACTGTGACCCTAAGGAATGCTCCCTCACTCACCTCACAGCACAGCCCATCAGTCTCAGCAGTCACAGGGCCAAGTGACAGAAGAGACACAAGTTTGAGATATAATCCCTCCAAGACTGCCCAGACCAGGGCCAACTTCATTAAAGTCCCAGGAAAAGAAAAGCTCTCTCTCTCTCTCTTCTTCTATTCTCTCCTTCTCTTCTCCTCCAGGGTCTACACTTTGCTACAGGGCTGCCGCGTGATTGGCTAAGAGGCTCTAATGTGATTCTCAATTCAGATAAGACTGGGTGCATTCTGGAGTGGCAGAAGGTGGGTCCGACTCCATTCATTATGTCAACTTGCCTATTAAATGATAGACACCCGATACAATGGACTGCTGGCCAAAGTTTAACGTGCACCAAGCATATTTCTCAGTCCTGCAGTAAATAGTTTTCTCTTTTCTGCAGCTACCTTAGAGCAGCCATTGTGTCCCATAGAAAGGCATGGAGGCAATTAAATAGTTTGCAGCTCATTTGCGCACACAATGCATAATAATATTATTTGGTTTGGTTTGATCTAGGTCACTGTTTACGTATTAATTTTGATGCACGATGACCAAATAGAAAAAAAGTGAATTCCTACATATAATGTGATCCTGTACATTGCCTTCTCATATCTTTATTTTTCAAGAGTTAATCATTTTATAATTATTCTGATTGTGTAATATCATGCAAACTTGACATAGAATTTAAATATCCATAAAAAAAAAATTATGACATTTTTCTCCATGTTTTCTGGTCAAGAATGGAATTTGATCGCAATTACACTTAACTTTAATTGATCACCAGATACAGAATATGAATGTTGTGAATGAACGATTAATCAGGTCATTCATATTTCATTTCTTACTCTATGAATTCAAACCAATGAATATGTCTTTCAGATTGCCTCTGTAATGGTCTAAGTGGTATTCGCCCACCACTTTCCTCCTCTTTTTAGTGACTTGGTTGGCCTACTCCACTATGGTTTGTCACTCACAGACTTGACAGGCCTATTGGTTCCTGCTTGAGACAGAACATTTCTCTGCCCCCGGTTGACAAATTCTGTCTGTTTTAAAAAATACCTTCCATCCAGCTTCACAGAAATATGCACAAAAAAGACGCTATGTGAAGGATCTACAGCAGGTAACGTCAGGTTCTGATGTGGACGAAAGGGAGACACTTTGTAAGAGGTCAACATTGATAGAAATATTCCCTACTGTACTGTGTAGTTTAAATACTAAATACCAAATGAAGTGGTTATGTGAGAAGAAGGCAGACAAGCAGCTGTATATAATATTACAACAAATTCAGGGCACAGGAGGTTGGTGGCACCTTAATTGGGGAGGACGGGCTCTTGGTAATGACTGGAGCGGAATCAGTGGAATGGTATCAAATACATCAAAAACATGGTTTCCATGTGTTTGATGCCATTCCATTGACTCTGTTCCAGCCATTATTATGGGCCTTCCTCCCTTCAGCAGCCTCCACTGATTCAGGGGTAGCCGAACTGGAACTCGAACCCGGGTATGTTGTTATAGATTTATTACATTTCAGAGGCACAGTTAAAGCCTTACAGGATATACAGTAAATGGCTCAGTAGAATAGAATAAACATTTTAGCATAAGTATAATACAGGAAGGCACAATTTATAGAGCAATATTTACACGTGTATCCGAGAAGGGGAGATTGGGGGGCAAGTGTTTAAATTGTGCAGTATTAGCAATAGTTGTGATATGTGTGTAGCATGAATGTATATGTGTGTGTGTGCTTGTGTGGTATATATTAGCCAATGGGTGGCTGGCGTCATGTGTAATCATATAACCCTAAGCTGACTGTTCCGGCTAATGATACTCAGACTCGTAATAGATGAGCTGGGGAAAAGGAGGAAATTAAATTGTGGAACAGTAAACAAGCATGTCCAGGCAAAGCCAAGCGAGGCGAGGGGGTGCACGGTTCGGGGGACACCTCATGCTGGGCATGGAAATTGCCCCAGACAGCCAGGCCCATTGTCTGGCCGCCAGGGAGCCAAAGGTTGCTTGTAATCAGATTTGAGGTTTTATATTCTCCAGACTGGTGGAAAAAGCGACTGCGGTGTCTTGTGTGAGCGGTGTTAGTGGGCTCAGGCTGTGCTCTCTACCTCTGTGTGTACCTAATGCGTGTTTACATGCTCCACATGGGCTGCTGTTTGTGATACTGGCCTAGGCTTTTGTCTGGTGCGTACGGGAACCATTTGTTCATGACACAGTGAGCCACAGGCAGCAGTGTGGGACTATTTATCTCTAAATAAGTAGACCTTGCAAATTAAAAACATCATAGAGCACACTACGCTGCAGCTCCGATGATACTGCCTGCAAGATGAGTGCAATGTTGTTTTTGTCTGCAAGGTGTTTGAGACACTGATGATACAATGTGTCTGTTTCTTTGAATTGTTCAGTTTTAGTGATAAACAATTCATTCTTTTTGGGGTTTGGGGTTTTAGGTTTTATTTATTTGCACCAAAGAAAAGAAGTGAAAGACCAAACAGTACAGATAAAAAACGGGTAAAAACGGTGTGCAGGTGAGGTTGGAAACCCAAAAGTAATAGTAATCAGAAACCCAAATATTAGTTTAAAATAAAAAGTGTTCAATCAGTTAAACAGAACATACTAAGTATAAATGTACATAATATACTCAGTATACAAGAAAAACATGTTCGATTATGTGTGTGTGCATGTGAGTATGTGAGTGAGAGCTAGGCTAAATGGAGGAGACTACTGGGTAGTTTGGATCATCAGGCTGACCCCCAGTCTACGCTTGAAGTTATTGAGGGATGATGACGTTTTGGCAATGTGAAGATAGGAATTCTAGAGCATATATGCTGTATATGCTAAATAATTTACTATGTGAGGTGCGGCAGTGTGGGGGGAGGTTATTGCTGTGTCATGTGTTGTATGCATAGATTTAGGAATTCATCTGGAAGAATCCATTGAAGGGCTTAGATGAAGGTGCATAATTGGAATATATTCATGTTGTAGATAGACAATATATTGCGTTTCTTAAATAGAGGGGCAGATGGAGCCAAGTAGTTAGTGTAGGTAGGAAGCATATGTACTGGCCCAGACAATATTGCAGAAAATGAGATATGGGTAACTTAAGCTGTAGTATAATGTTGGGAAGCAAGGCTGATGAACCAAACCACTGATCTTTCTGATAATACCAATTTGCTACATATGATCTTTCCAAGATAACTTTTAATCAACTACAACACCTAAGAATCTAGTGAATTAAACCTGGTCCATTTTATTCCCACCAATTGAGATTCTGACTCTTTAAAAAAACAACGATATTTCTTATTCTTACCAATGAATACAATAAAGTTGGATTTATTTTACATTTAAAGATAATTTGATTATCTGGAACAATTCAGAAAACTTTGCCATGCCTGAGTTGGCTTCATTGATTTGTAAGTCGCTCTGGATAAGAGCGTCTGCTAAATGATGAAAATGTAAATGTAAAATTAGTGAATCGAAATTCTTGTGTGATAAAATCAAGTTGGTATCATCAGGTCATTGATATAGATTAGGAATAACAAAGGTCCAAGGATCGAACCCTGTGGAATGCCACAGGATATCTTGGCCCTGGTAGATGCACAACCATTTGCATATACAAATTGTTCTCTATCATAAACATAATTATATAAAATCATGAAAACTGTAATAATGCAATTTAGAAAATAAATTTTCATGATCAACCGTGTTGAACGCTTTGGATAAATCTAGGGGGTAAAAGGCTATGACTCTGCTCAGTAACAACAAGGATTATTTCCTTGATGATATTGACTACGCTTATCAACAAATGGATTGCACACGGATTGTAATCTTGTAAGACTTGATATTTGGCATGAAAATCATCGTTAGGACTCACAACTTGTTAATGGGACAGATTCCAAGGTAGCATTCCAAGGGAAGGAGGTATAATTGAGCCATTGGGATCGCAGCTCTTGAAAATACCCTGAAAACAAGTTCCTGTGAATTCATTTGATGTCCATTCTGCTCTCTATTGGAGAGAAAAAGTGGGGTCCCCCATTCAGAGCTCCACAATGGTCCTGTTGAGATTCAGCACCGTGCAGACCAGCTGAGCTCCTTTCTGTCCCTGGTCTCTTAAAAAGATACTGGGCCATTGCACACTCAATTGATATTCCACCACTCAAACTTAATATCATGAATGGAGGTCCAGACTCTATGAATCAGAAGACAATGCGCTTAGCTTAGCAGCAAACTGGCACTTTGTGTGGTGTCTGTGGCAGCAGCGAGGAAGTGTCTAATGTGGGGCTCACAATTGTGCTTCTATAGAGTTCTAATGAGCTTCAGTGTGGAGGATGAATGGTTGGGCCCTTTCAGTGTGAGGGCCAGGGAGCGAGCTCTGTGCACACCCACACAATGGAAGCCAGAGGAGGGGAGGCAGGCAGGCAAGCACTGCAGTAACACTGCAAAGCTAAGCCATGACAAAACCCACAAATAAGAGAGGTAAAATATAACCCCATGCTGAATAAATACTGAAATGTGTGGTTTAGCAGCTGCAGTCAATGTTTTGACTTAATTGAATCTGTCATCTAAGTACATACTGTGCATCCATCCATTATAGTGTGCCTGTGTGTGTGTGCATGTGTGTGTATTTGCTGTCTCCTCAGACTTGCATGATTATCATCCACGAGCCTAAGGACCGGACATCTTCATAACAGCTGCAGAGAGAGGAGGCATTCTTCTTCATTACCACCTTGAATTAGTCTGCATCTAGCAGCTACATCCAACAGAATGGGGCTAAACTAGGTTTTTTTTTTATTGGGAAATTGCAATTAAAGGTAAGGGAAAATAAATAAATGCTCTGTTATTCACTTTGGTATAAACAACACATCCAAGAATGTAATCTTTAAAAAGAAAAGCATAGAGGTAAATCTTAACCCCACAACTGCTCACATGAGATAGCTGTTAATTACAGCGTTACAGCATGGTGCCTCCCTAACATAGGAAAGAGCAGGAAGCCACTGAAGGAGGTTTGGGAATCAATTTCACAATAGAGCCTGTAGCCTTTGTGTAGCCTTTGTGGAGAGGTGTATGTAGACCACATCCCCATTCTCTAGCTCTAAAGACAATGCATTCGATGCAGGTGCATCCTATCCATTAGAATCATATATGTCATTAAACATAACTTTCCGGGTATTGTGGTACATGAACACACCACAGGCGGCCGGTGGCACCTTAATGGGGGAGGACGGGTTCATAGTAATGGACTGTCCTCCCATGTGTTTGATACCATTCCATTAACTCCATTCCAGCCATTATTATGAGCCGTCCTCCCCTCAGCAGCCTCCTGTGGAATACACTCATGTATGGCGGAGTGCAGCGATCATAGTCAGTGAATGTGAAGTAGTATACTCCTCTCACTGGTGCTGTAAAGATACCTGTAGTTGGGTTGTAGGCCGTGCCAATGTTGGTGAAGAGTCTACTGTGGACCAATGTAATGTCAGTACTGAAGGGTCCTACATGTCCTAAATTAGCCAAACTAGCAGAGAAAGCCACCTTTGGTCTGGCTGTGTTATTTGTCTTGAGCTCCTCCACCTCTCTCTCACTGGCTGTCACTCTGGCTTTCAGGGTTGCATTCTCTCTCCAGCTCCTCCGCCTTGTTCCTTTGGAACTGCAGTTCAGTCTTAGTGACGCTCACCTCCTTTATCTGCTCCTCAGTCTCCCTCTCACTGGCTGTCACTCTGGCCCCCATGGCTGACAGTTCAGCTTATTGGGCTGCATTCTCTGTCTTCATCTCCTCCACCTCCTTCTTGGTCAGCCTAAACTCAAACCGTTGCTCCTCTGCCTGGTCCTCGCTGTCCTTCAGTCTGGCCTCAATGTTCCTCAGCTCTATTCTCAGTTCCTTCAGCTCAGTCCAGATGTCAGGGGTTGTAGTTCTATACTCCACGATATATACTTTGGATTTGAGATCAAATGTTTCATGAGGCGGCAGTACTAAATGTTACCTTTTATCTGAGGGTATTGTCATACATATCTGTTTTACCGTTTAGAAATGAAAGCACTTGATGTATCCAGTCCCCCCATTTGAAGAAGTCATCAGTATTTTGACAAATTCACTTACAGTGAGGGGAAAAAGTATTTGATCCCCTGCTGATTTTGTACATTTGCCCACTGACAAAGACATGATCAGTCTATAATTTTAATGGTAGGTTTATTTGAACAGTGAGAGACAGAATAAAAACAAAAAAATCCAGAAGAACGCATGTCAAAAATGTTATAAATTGATTTGCATTTTAATGAGGGAAATAAGTATTTGACCCCTCTGCAAAACATGACTTAGTAATTGGTGGCAAAACCCTTGTTGGCAATCACAGAGGTCAGACGTTTCTTGTAGTTGGCCACCAGGTTTGCACACATCTCAGGAGGGATTTTGTCCAACTCCTCTTTGCAGATCTTCTCCAAGTCATTAAGGTTTCGAGGCTGATGTTTGGCAACTCGAACCTTCAGCTCCCTCCACAGATTTTCTATGGGATTAAGGTCTGGAGACTGGCTAGGCCACTCCAGGACCTTAATGTGCTTCTTCTTGAGCCACTCCTTTGTTGCCTTGGCCGTGTGTTTTGGGTCATTGTCATGCTGGAATACCCATCCACGACCCATTTTCAATGCCCTGGCTGAGGGAAGGAGGTTCTCACCCAAGATTTGACGGTACATGGCTCCGTCCATCGTCCCTTTGATGCAGTGAAGTTGTCCTGTCCCCTTATCAGAAAAACACCCCCAAAGCATAATGTTTCCACCTCCATGTTTGACGGTGAGGATGGTGTTCTTGGGGTCATAGGCAGCATTCCTCCTCCTCCAAACATGGCGAGTTGAGTTGATGCCAAAGAGCTCGATTTTGGTCTCATCTGACCACAACACTTTCACCCAGTTCTCCTCTGAATCATACAGATGTTCATTGGCAAACTTCAGACAGGCCTGTATATGTGATTTCTTGAGCAGGGGGACCTTGCGGGCGCTGCAGGATTTCAGTCCTTCACGGCGTAGTGTGTTACCACTTGTTTTCTTGGTGACTATGGTCCCAGCTGCCTTGAGATCATTGACAAGATCCTCCCGTGTAGTTCTGGGCTCATTCCTCACCGTTCTCATGATCATTGCAACTCCACGAGGTGAGATCTTGCATGGAGCCCCAGGCAGATGGAGATTGACAGTTATTTTGTGTTTCTTCCATTTGCGAATAATCGCACCAACTGTTGTCACCTTCTCACCAAGCTGTTTGGCGATGGTCTTGTAGCCCATTCCAGCCTTGTGTAGGTCTACAATATTGTCCCTGACATCCTTGGAGAGCTCTTTGGTCTTGGCCATGGTGGAGAGTTTGGAATCTGATTGATTGATTGCTTCTGTGGACAGGTGTCTTTTATACAGGTAACACGCTGAGATTAGGAGCACTCCCTTTAAGAGTGTGCTCCTAATCTCAGCTTGTTACCTGTATAAAAGACACATGGGAGCCAGAAATCTTTCTGATTGAAAGGGGGTCAAATACTTATTTCCCTCATTAAAATGCAAATCAATTTATAACATTTTTGACATGCATTTTTCTGGATTTTGTTGTTGTTATTCTGTCTCTCACTGTTCAAATAAACCTACCATTAAAATTATAGACTGATCATGTCTTTGTCAGTGGGCAAACTTACAAAATCAGCAGGGGATCAAATACTTTTTTCCCTCACTGTATAGTGTATTAAAGTAATCAAAAGTTTAGTATTTGGTCCCATATTCCTAGCACGCAATGACTACATCAAGTCTGTGACTCTACAAACTTGTTGGATGCATTTAGAGCTTGTTTCTGATTATGTTTTGCCCCATAGGAACTGGTTCAAAATAATGTCTTGAGTAAGGTGTATGAATATTTATTCTTAGATGTACACTCTCTCCAAAGTGAAAAAACACAAAATGTATATTGATGAATGTAGAAATATACTTATGCTGATAGCAGTGTCAATTGTCTCCCCAGCATGTACACAGCGACACCACCTGTTCTGATCCAGTACTGCTACTAATATATTGGTAAAAACTCTGTAATTCCCAACCATGCTCACTAGATTGCACCAAGAAAAAGAAATCAAACCAATATCAAGAGTTTGCCATTCCAAAAGCAGGATTTGTACTTACCATTGAGCTGTATTGCAAACATGAAGATTGTAGGTAACAAGCCCATAGGCTTATCAATAATTCACCATATATTAATTAATGTATCTTAACAATAGTATCTTAACAATTGTTTGTATTTATGTGATCTCTCACCATTTTGTATCATGCCAGACTGGGAATGCTTCATGTTTGAAATCATAGGTCTTATCCCAATTATTCAAATACATGCTTTGCAGACAAGTCAACTGTCATGGCTCCTGCACAGGACAAATGAAGATCGTTTAATGACAACAAGTCTGGTATTGGAAGTGACATGTGAAAATCAAGGAGAACTGTCACTATGAGGCTTCTACAGTATTATATCCCAGAGGAGCTCTGGGGACAGATAATATAGCAATTTCCCCCAGCTACCAACAGACTATTACTGCTTAAAGGGGAACTCCACTCAAAAACTATTTATTTTGTATTTGTATTATTAGTCCACTGTTGATACAGTCCTAAAATGTTTTGCATGTCAGCAGTCACATTTTCAAGATATTGGACTTTCAAGAAGCAAAGTGTCACTGACCACATCATCATCATTTTTGGGACTGCATCAACAGTGGGTTAATGAAAAAAATACAAAAATATTGTTTTTTAATGCTGTAGCCTTTTTGATATTAGTATTGCTAGTTGGTACAGTATGATAATAGTGAGAGGGTGAGCTCCCAAGAGCATGGTTAGGCTATGCATCCTCCATCTGTCTACTTGGGAGAATACAAAGTAATAATATTTCCTGTGCCTTGGCCCAGATGAGATTCAGTATTACATCGCATTCAGAAAGTATTCAGACACCTTCACTTGTTCCACATATTGCCTTATTACAGCCTTATTCTGAAATTTATTAAATCGTTTTTTTCCCCCCTCATCAATCTGCACACAACACCCCATAATGACAAAGCAAAAACATATATATATTTTTGCAGATGTATGAAAAGAAAAAAATGAAACTGAAATATGACATTTACATTAGTATTCAGACCCTTTACTCAGTACTTTGTTGAAGCACCTTTGCCACCGATTACAGCCTCGAGTCTTCTTGTGTATGATGCTACAAGCTTGGCCCCGTGTAGCTCAGTTGGTAGAGCATGGCGCTTGCAACGCCAGGGTTGTGGGTTCAATTCCCACGGGGGGCCAGTATGAAAAACAAAAACAAAAAAACATGCATGCACTCACTAACTGTAAGTCGCTCTGGATAGGAGCATCTGCTAAATGACTAAAATGTAAAATGTAAAAATGTATTTGGGGAGTTTCTCCCATTCTTCTCTGCAGATCCTCTCAAGCTCTGTCAGGTTGGATGGGGAGCGTCGCTGCACAGCTATTTTCAGGTCTCTCAAGAGATTTTCAATTGGGTTCAAGTCCAGGCTCTGGCTGGGCCACGCAAGGACATTCAGAGACTTGTCCCGAAGCCACTCATGCGTTGTCTTGGCTGTGTGCTTAGGGTCGTTGTCCTGTTGGAAGGTGAACCTTCTCCCCAGTCTGAGGTCCTGAGCGCTCTGGAGCAGGTTTTCATCAAGGATCTCTCTGTACTTTGCTCCGTTCATCTTTGCATCGATCCTGACTAGTCTCCCAGTCCCTGCCGCTGAAAGACATCCCCACAGCATGATGATGCCACCACCATGCTTCACCGTAGGGATGGTATTTTACATTTACATTTGAGTAATTTAGCAGACGCTCTTATCCAGACCGACTTACAGTTAGTGAGTGCATACATTTTTCATACTGGCCAGGTAATGAGCGGTGCCAGGTTTCCTGCAGACGTGACGCTTGGCATTCAGGCCAACGAGTTCAATCATGGTTTCATCAGAACGGAGAATCTTGTTTCTAATGGTCTGAGAGTCTTTAGGTGCCTTTTGGCAAACTCAAAGCGGGCTGTCATGTGCCTTTTACTGAGGAGTGGCTTCTGTCTGGCCACTCTACCATAAAGGCCTGATTGGTGGAGTGATGCAGAGATGGTTGTCCTTCTGGAAGGTTCTCCCATCTCCACAGAGGAACTCTAGAGCTCTGTCAGTGACCATCAGGTTCTTGGCCACCTCCATGACCAAGGCTCTTCTCCCCCAATTGCTCAGTTTGGCTGGGCGGCCAGCTCTAGGAAGAGTCTTGGCGGTTCCAAACTTCTTCCATTTAAGAATTATGGAGGCCACTGTTTTTTTGGGGACCTTCAATGCTGCAGACATTTTCTGGTATCCTTCCCCAGATCTGTGCCTTGACACAATCCTGTCTCGGAGCTCTACGGACAATTCCTTCGACCTCATGGCTTGGTTTTTGCTCTGACATGCACTGTCAATTGTGGGACCTTATATAGCCAGGTGTGTGCCTTTCCAAATCATGTCCAATCAGTTGAATTTACCACAGGTTGACTCCAATCAAGTTGTAGAAAAATCTCAAAGATGATCAATGGAAACAGGCTGCACCTGAGCTCAATTTTGAGTATCATAGCAAAGGGTCTGAATACTTATGTAAATAAGGTATTTCAGTTTTTTATACATTTGCAAAAATTGGGGTATTGTGTGTAGATTGCTGAGAAAAAAATATTTCATCCATTTTAGAATAAGGCTGTAACGTAATAAAATGTGGAAAAGGTCACAGGGTCTGAATACTTTGCGAAGGAACTGAACAAAAATATAAGCGCAACATGCAACAATTTCAACGATTTTACTGAGTTACAGTTCATATAAGGAAATCAGTCAAATAAAATAAATAAATTAGGCCCTAATCTATGGATTTCACATGACTGGGCAGGGGCGCAGCCTTGGGTGGGGAGACAGGCCCAGCCAATCAGAATTAGTTTTTCCCCACAAAAAGGCTTTATTACAGACAAAAATACTCCTCAGTTTCATTAGCTGTCTGTGTGGCTGGTCTCAGACGATAATAATAATAATAATAATAATAATAATATAGTAGACGCTTTTAGCAGACGCTTTTATCCAAAGCGACTTACAGTCATGCGTGCATACATTTTTACGTATGGGTGGTCCCGGGGATCGAACCCACTACCCTGGCGTTACAAGTGCCATGCTCTACCAATTGAGCTACAAAGGACCACCATCCCGCAGGTGAAGAAGCTGGATGTTGAGGTCCTGGGCTGGCATGGTTACACGTGGTCTGCGGTTGTGAGGCCGGTTGGACGTGCTGACAAATTCTCTAAAACGACGTTGGAGGCTGCTTATGGTAGATAAATTAACATTAAATTATCTGGCAACAGCTCTGGTGGACATTCCTGCAGTCAGCATGTCAATTGCACGCTCCCTCAAAACTTGAGACATCTGTGGCATTGTGTTGTGTGACAAAACTGCACATTTTAGAGTGGCCTTTCATTGTCCCCAGCACAAAGTGCACCTGTGTAATGATCATGCTGTTTAATTAGCTTCTTGATATGCTACATCTGTCAAGTGGATGGATTATCTTGGCAAAGGAGAAATGCTCACTAACAGGGATGTAAACAAAAAAATCTCCCACTCTGAAGTGAAACATTTCCCCCCTCTCACCTCTTCCACCTCCCAACACAAACCTAACAGTGTAGCTGTCCCTACCTTCCAAATCCTTCTGTTCCAACATCCTGTTCCTGCAGACAGAAAAATAATGACTGAGTCTAGTGGTAGTTGTCCAGTCCTTATTAACTCAATGCTGTATGAGTCAGTGCTATTGATCTGACGGCTTAAACCCTTTCATCAACAACTTTCCTTAGTGCTCTGCTCAGGTCGTGCAGACAGAGCTCTCTGCTCTGCGTCAGTGGCCAAGTTGTGAAAGAGGATATGCGTAAGTGTCTGAGAACCTGAAGGCACTTCACAGTAACAATCAGAGCTGTGCCCTTGAACATCAACACTGCCGGGGAGAAGAGAAGAGACATGCAGGGAGTGCTTCACGCCATTCAATGACCTCGGCTTCGTTTGCTTTGTCATTGAAACGTCAGTGGTAACAGACCTTTCACAATCAACAGGTTTATAACACAACGAGAGGCATAGCGGGTATGGGCGAATAAAAACCAGCCAGTTCAATTTAAATCAGAAAATGGATCCAATCTAAGAAGTGTGGCATGAGGCATGAATACAGATGGCTCTGATATGAAACAAACAAGACACTTGAGTTAATGATAAAGTGCTTTGCTCAGAATAAGAGGATGTATCCATGCCTATAGAGTAAATCATATTTCTTTGTAATCACTTGTGAACATTATGAGGACTTGGTAAACAATCTCAGGAGACAGAAGGCACATGTTGCAGGTTACACAATGTGCAGTAATACTATATTTATGAAATGGTTTTGTTAATTACTATTGTGTCCCATTAGTGTTTTCAATTGCAACACAACTGCAGATATTTTTTGCAACATGCCATTTTTTTGGCAGGACAATTCATGATGTCCTCCCTCTCACAGCCACCTTCCCATCTATCCACCCATTATTACTATTTTCTTCCCTCTCTCTCTGTGAATGACAGTAACTGTCTCCAGTGGAAACTTGAGAGGTAAATGAGGTGTGGCTCTAAATGTCAGAGTGAGCATCTCTTCCTGGGTGCCTCAATAGATGAAAGGCAGGATCATGTGCTTAATCAGCCAGGTGTTAGACAGAGGGAGGGAGGGGGCAAATCAGTGCCCTGTACAGAGAGGGAGGGAGGGAGCAAGCGGATCAGATCACTGTGGAGAGAGAAAGAGAGGGAGGGATGGATGGAGGGAGAGAGGATGGAACGGGCGGATCAGAGCCCTGTGGGTGGAGAGAGAGAGAGAGAGAGGGAGGGAGGGAACACACTGATCACACACTCTTAGAAGTCTCTTTATAGTAAAGGTGTTCATGATGGGAGGACACACAGGTACGCGGAACACACATGTATAACACACATACACAAGGCTAAAATGTTCTGACAAGGGATGTCATTCGTTCGCGCATGCACACACGCACACCCACGAACACACGCTCCCAACAGTAAAAGGGAAGTGAAAGTCAAAGCCTGGGCCATAATTGAGCTCTGTTGAGATCCTCTCCAGTCCAGAGTGGGGAAGCTGCTCTCATTTCCTCTTATCTCCTCTCCAGAGCTGGCCTCTCCTCCTCCTCTCCTCCCACACTGGTCTGTGGCTGAGTGGGTCATTATGTGTGATGGAGCTGCTTCAGAAAGCCTTTGCTTCGCCTAACGGGCTGTGGATCAATCATCTGATGCCTGAGGGAGACAAGCCCTCCCAGTCCCCACACAGCCCTCCCAGTGTTCAGCCTCACAGTCTATCAATCCCACTCTTCTCCCTCCATTGGCTTTTGCTTCCTGTTGGTCTGTTTGTCGGTCTGTTCCTCTCAGCTGAAGAAGTAAGTGGATTCCTTCACCCGCTGGAGATCAAAGTCGCCTGGGAGACAAGAACACAACCTCACGTCAGTGAAAAGTGGTAGGACGTAGTGGAGGATACATTAATGGGTGATGATTGTCTACGTTTCGATCTGTCAAATATTGTTGTCCAATTCTGAGTGATTGATCAAGTCTAATATTGATCTCTATCTTCGGATCTGCAGTGAACAGTTTCCCTGATACATGGCTGTTGACTTCTATAGACGCTGTATAGGAGTCAATGTTTCCCCTCCCATTATATAGGTATAGCCAGTCACCTTGCAGTGCTGTGGAGGGGAGGGCGGGAGGGCAGCATGGAGCAGGCAGAGCAGGACAAGCAGGCAACAAATGTCATTAATAGTGAGACTACTGTATTTACATTACATTTTAGTCATTTAGCAGACGCTCTTATCCAGAGCGACTTACAGTTAGTGAATGCATACGTTTTTATTTTTATTTTTTCCCGTGGGAAACGAACCCACATCCCTGCCGGCCAAACCCTCCCCTACCTTGGACGACGCTGGACCAATTGTGCGCCGCCCATGGGTCTCCCGGTTGCGGCCGGCTGCGACAGAGCCTGTACTCGAACCAGGATCTCTAGTGGCACAGCTAGCGCTGCGATGCAGTGCCTTAGACCACTGCGCCACTCTGGATTACCATACTGTAGGGACCATATCAGAATACTGATTCTGTCTTTCAGAGCTGTCTAAATTACAGCTAGTTTAGGCACCCACTCTGTGCATAGCTGTTCTATCACAACTACAGTGGGTATCACCCCCCTTGGATAAAAAAAAAAGAAAATATTTAATTGTGATTTATTTTGGCTTTGATCTACACAAAATACTCCATATTGTCAAAGTGAAACAATTCTACACATTTTTACAAATTCATAAAAATTAAGTAACTAAAAAAGTTGTTGCATAAGAATTCACCCCCTTTGTTTAGGCAAGCCTAAATTAGTTCAGAAGTAACATTTGGCTTAACAAATTATATAATAAGTTACATGGCTCACTGTGTGAAATAATAGGGGTTGACATGATTTTTGAATGACTACCCCTTCCTCTGTCCCCCATAAATACAACATCTGTAAGTCAAGTATTGAATTTCAAGCACAGATTCAACTACAATGACCAGGGAGCTTTTTGAAAACCTCATAAAGAAGGGCAGTGATTGGTAAATGGACAACAATAACAAATCAGACATTGAATAGCTCTTTAAGCATGGTCAAGTTAATAATGATGCTGTGGATGATGTATTAAACCACTCAGATACATCATAGATACAGTCGTCCTTCTGAACTGAGCTGCAGGACAGGAAGAAAACTGCTCAGGGATGTCACCATTAGGACATTGGTGATTTTAAAACTGCTCAATGGCTGTGATGGGAGAAAACTGAGGATGGATCAACAACTTTGTAGTGATTCCACAATAATGACCTAAATGACAGAGTGAAAAAAATATATACACTACCAGCCAAAAGTTTGGACACACCTACTCATTCAAGGGTCTTTCTTTCTTTTTACATTGTAGAATAATAGTGAAGACATCAAAACTATGAAATAACACATATGGAATCATGTAGTAACCAAAAAAAAGGGTTAAACAAATCAAAATATATTTTATATTTGAGATTCTTCAAATAGCCAGCCTTCGTGGTCCTCTGTAGCTCAGCTGGTAGAGCACGGCGCTTGTAACGCCAAGGTAGTGGGTTCGATCCCCGGGACCACCCATACACAAAAAATGTATGCACGCACGACTGTAAGTCGCTTTGGATAAAAGCGTCTGCTAAATGGCATATTATTATTATTTATTATTATTTTGCCTTGATGACAGCTTTGCACACTTTTGGCATTCTCTCAACCAGCTTCATGAGGTAGTCACCTGAAATGCATTTCAATTAACAGGTATGCCTTCTTAAAATTTAATTTGTGGCATTTCTTTCCTTCTTAATGCGTTTGAGCCAATCAGTTGTGTTGTGACAAGGTAGGGGGGGTATACAGAAGATAGCCCTATTTGGTAAAAGACCAAGTCCATATTATGGCAAGAACAGCTCAAATAAGCAAAGAGAAACAACAGTCCATCATTACTTTAAGACATGAAGGTCAGTCAATACGGAAAATGTCAAGAAAATGCAGTCGCAAAAACCATCAAGTGCTATGATGAAACTGGCTCTCATGAGGACCACCACAGGAATGGAAGACCCAGAGTTACCTCTGCTGCAGAGGATAAGTTCATTAGAATTACCACTTTTTTGGGTACTACATGATTCCATATGTGATATTTCATCGTTTTGATGTCTTAACTATTATTCTACAATGTAGAAAATAGTAAAACATAAAGAAAAACCCTGGAATGAGTAGGTGTGTTCAAACTTTTTACTGGTACTGTATATATATACAGAATATATTCCAAAACATGAATCCTGTATGCAAGAAATCACTAAAGTAATACAGAAAAATGCAAAGCCTTATGTTTGAGGCAAATCCAACACAACACATGATTAACTGCCTCCTTATTTTCAAGCATGGTGGTGGCAAAGACTGGGGAGTTTTTCAGGATAAAAATAAACAGGATGGAGCTAAGCACAGGCAAAATCCTAGAGGAAAACCTGGTTCAGTCTGCTTTCCACCATACGTTGGGAGAGGAATTCACCTTTCAGCAGTACAATAAACTAAAACACAAGGACAAATATACACTGGAGTTGCTTACCAAGAAGACAGTGAATGTTCCTGAGTGGCCAAGTTACAGTTTTGTCTTAAATCAGATTGAAAATCTATGGCAAGACTTGAAAATTGCTGTCTAGCCATGATCCTCAACACCTTCACAGCGCTTAAAGAATTTAGAAAAGAATAATGGGCAAATATTGTAAAATACAGGTGTGCAAAGCTCTTCGAGACTTAACCAAGAAGCCTCACAGCTGTAATCGCTGCCAAAGGTGTTCCTAACATGTATTGTCTCAGAGGGGTGAATACTTATCTAATCAAGGTATATTAGTGTTGTATTTTTCATTAATCATAACAAGTTCTTCCACATTACAGAGTATTTTGTGTAGATCGTTGGCAAAAATGACAAATCAATTTTAATCCCACTTTGTGTAGAATTGCAGGAAATTAGCTTTAAAACTGGAAGAATTTTACGCTTCGCTAACAAGAGGGATGTGAACAGTTTGAACAGTTTGTGGTCACATGGGTTGCGTGGTGGGGGTTTGTTACTATGCCGATAAATGACTATTTCTATCCGGACCTTTGCCACCTTGGACATTTGTGTGACCGGACCTTCTCAAATAGTACTTGCGTACCCCTGTTGTATAACAATGTCCAGCTAGTATTCCAATGTATTCTGTTAGAGGAGACAGCCAGGGGTTACCGTGGTGATGGCCTCTGTGTGGTTCAGACACAAAGCAGACCACCACACCTGCCTGAGTCATGTAAGGAGATTATGCATGGCGGGTGGAGACAATTAATGGTAATAAATGATATGCAACTCAGCTGCTAGTAACAACCAGCCTCAGGTGGACAGAGAGAGGGGTTAAACAACCACAAAAACCTCCTTTAGGACTGACGGGCGGACGGACGTGGTGCTGACAGAACAACGGAAGCTGTAATCAATCATCCCCTGTGCTGTGGGGATTAGACCTGGGATCTGATGAACAGAATACACAGGTCGCGTAGCGTGCAGAGAGATGACTAGAGAGATAGAACGATGCAGAGAGAGAAAGAGAAAGAGAGAGAAACACTGACCTGTTTGGGGCACTTTGGCCAGCAGCAGCAGCATCCTCCGGTACTCCAGAAACGTCTTGTTTTTGACCTCGCTCCTGGAGGAGAAGGGATGAGCGGATGAAGTGCTTATTAAGTTGTTGTTTTGGTGAGAGGTTGGTCAGGAGTCCATGTTAGTGAAGACATCATGGCAGTGGTGCGGCCTCCTCAGGCTCATCTCTCTAAGCTCCTGCCTTCCTCTCTGCCTCATCTCGCCTCTCCTCCTAGGGTCTATGACCTCACGGGGCCTTGGCACAGGTGGTGAGGGGCTGGCTTGGCTGCCCAATTGTGGATACTTAGTACACTTAACCCAACCCCAAGTGATTACTGTAAAAACATAACTTTTCACAAGCAACCTGACTAACAGTAAAAACTGTATTTTTACTGTAACCACTAGTGGTCTGTCAAGCTTCTAAACACAGTCACCTTTAAAGGTACAGTCTGGGAATCTGTTCACTTTTAAAGCCATTTCTGTATTTGACGGCATAGTAAAAAGCCCATCTAATGTTTAGTATGTTTAGTTTCTACAGTGCTCAAATTACTACTTTAACGATGTGTGTGTGTGCTTCACCATTAAAGTCCAGCTATGACGACTCCAGGCTTAAAAGGTACATGCAGAGAGAGAGTGTGATTGCAGCAGGAAACTCCACAAGTACATGATTTAGAACCATTTATCTACCATAGTTATGACCACACTATACCATACACTGTACATGTCTGTTTGTACATTCTACGCCAGGGGTTACCAGACTTTTGTGGCCCGCGACCCCATTTTGATATAACAAAAAAAATGAAAGTGATGAAAGTAAAAAAAGTAATCAACGGCCAATGTTGACTTTTTGGATTGGGGCTATTACAAATCAGTATGATAGTACTTTTGACAGTATTTCAATCTGAAAGAAGTATGGTTTGAAGTGACTGAAATGCATCAGAAAGGTATTGGGAGGTTAATAATTTTGTATGGTCTTCTGTGTAGAAAAGGGCATCACACTGATTGTTCTTTTTCCGCCAGTCTGATTTAGTGCCTGGTCTTATCCACTGGGCATTGTAGAGGGAAACAGAAAACACATACAGTGCATTCGGAAGGTATTCAGACCCCTTGACCTTTTCCACATTTTGTTACGTTGCAGCCTTTTTCAAAAATGGAATAAATCGTTTTTTTCCCCTCATTAATCTAGACACAATACCCTATAATGACAAAGCAAAACCAGGTTTTTAGAAATGTTTGCAAATGTATATATACAAAAAAAAACGTTTATATCATATTTACATAAGTATTCAGACCCTTTACTCAGTGCTTTGTTGAAGCACCTTCGGCAGCGAATACAGCCTTGAGTCTTCTTGGGTATGACGCTACAAGCTTGGCACACCTGTATTTGGGGAGGTTCTCCCATTCTTCTCTGCAGATCCTCTCAAGCTCAGTCAGCTTGGATGGGGAGCGTCGCTGCACAGCTATTTTCAGCGATCGTTTGATCGGGTTCAAGTCTGGCTCTGGCTGGGCCACTCAAGGACATTCAGAGACTTGTCCCAAAGCCACTCCTACGTTGTCTTGGCTGTGTGCTTAGGGTCGTTGTCCTGTTGAAACGTGAACCTTCACCCCAGTCTGAGGTCCTGAGTGCTCTGGAGCAGGTTTTCATCAAGGATGGCCACTCTACCATAAAGGCCTGATTGGTGGAGTGCTGCAGAGATGGTTGTCCTTCTGGAAGGTTCTACCATCTCCACAGAGGAACTCTAGAGCTCTGTCAGAGTGACCATCGGGTTCTTGGTCACCTCCCTGATCAAGTCCTTTCTCCCCCGATTGCTCAGTTTGGCTGGGCGGCCAGCTCTAGGAAGAGTCTTCGCGGTTCCAAACTTCTTCCATTTAAGAATTATGGAGGCCACTGTGTTCTTGGGGACCTTCAATGCTGCAGAAATTTTTTGGTACCCTTCTCGAGATCTGTGCCACGACACAATCCTGTCTCGGAGCTCTACGGACAATTTCTTCGACCTCATGGCTTGGTTTATGCTCTGATATGCACTGTCAACTGTTGGACCTTATATAGACAGGTGTGTGCCTTTACAAATCATCCAATCAATTGAATTTACCGCATGTGGAATCCAATCAAGTTGTAGAAATATCTTAAGGATAATCAATGGAAACAGGATGCACCTGAGCTCAATTTCGAGTCTCATAGCAAAGGGTCTGAATACTTATGTAAATAAATTATTTCAGTTTTTTATTTTTCATAAATTTCCAAAGAATTCTAAAAACCTGTTTTCGCTTTGTCATTACGGGGTATTGTGTGTGTAAAGTAAAGGGGTCTGAATACTTTCCGAAAGGCACTGTACGTGCTCTTGAGAGTCTTATTATGGGGTCATAATATTCTGTTTAGACCCCAGTCCTACCTACCTACAGGTTATGGAAAATGTGCTCTTTTAGTATTTCTCCAGTAGGTTTCCGGAAGGAGAAAGCCTCCACTTCTATGTCAAAGATAATAAAACAAAAACACTATAGTAAATACTACAGTAATGTCCGCAAAAACATTACACTAAATACTACAGTATAGTACAATCCGCAACAACACTACATTCATTACTATAGTATATACTACAGTTATTTTACTACAGCATTTATACTATAGTTAACTGTAAATACTACATTATAAACGGGTGGTTCGAGCCCTGAATGTTGATTGGCTGACAGCCATGGTATATCCGACCGTATACCATGGGTATGACAAAACATTCATTTTTACTGCTCTAGTTACGTTGGTAAGCAGTTTATAATAGCAATACGGCACCTCAGGGGTTTGTGATATATGGCCAATATACCACGGCTAAGGGCTGTGTCCAAGCACTCCGCGTTGCGTCGTGCATATACCACACCTCCTCGGGCCTTATTGCTTAAGTACAGTTGAAGTCAGAAGTTTACATACACCTTAGCCAAATACATTTAAACTCAGGTCAGTTAGGATCACCACTTTATTTTAAGAATGTGAAATGTCAGAATAATAGTAGAGAGAATGATTTATTTCAGCTTTTATTTCTTTCATCACATTCCCAGTGGGTCAGAAGTTTACATACACTCAATTAGTATTTGGTAGCATTGCCTTTAAATTGTTTAACTTGGGTCAAACAATTCGGGTAGCCTTTCACAAGCTTCCCACAATAAGTTGGGTGAATTTTGGCCCATTCCTCCTGACAGAGCTGGTGTAACTGAGCCAGGTTTGTAGGCCTCCTTGCTCGCACGCGCTTCTTCAGTTCTGCCCACAAATGTTCTATAGGATTGAGGTAACGGCTTTGTGATGGCCACTCCAATACCTTGACTTTGTTTTCCTTAAGCCATTTTGCCACAGCTTTGGAAGTATGCTTGGGGTCATTGTCCATTTGGAAGACCCATTTGCGACCAAGCTTTAACTTCCTGACTGATGTCTTGAAATGTTGCTTCAATATATCCACATAATTTTCCTTCCTCATGACGCCATCTATTTTGTGAAGTGCACCAGTCCCTCCTGCAGCAAAGCACCCCCACAGCATGATGCTGCCACCCCCGTGGTTCACAGTTGGGATGGTGTTCTTCGGCTTGCAAGCATCCCCCTTTTTCCCCCAAAGATAACGATGGTCATTATGGCCAAACAGTTCTATTTTTGTTTCATCAGACCAGAGGACATTTCTCCAAAAAGTACGATCTTTGTCCCCATGTGCAGTTGCAAACCGTAGTCTGGCTTTTTTATGGGGGTTTTGGAGTCGTGGCTTCTTCCTTGCTGAGCAGCCTTTCAGGTTATGTCGATATAGGACTCGTTTTACTGTGGATATAGATACTTTTGTACTTGTTTCCTCCAGCATCTTCACAAGGTCCTTTGCTGTTGTTCTGGGATTGATTTGCACTTTTTGCACCAAAGTACGTTCATCTCTAGGAGACAGAACGCATCTTCCTTCCTGAGCGATATGCGTGGTCCCATGGTGTTTATACTTGCGCACAATTTTTTGTACAGATGAACGTGGTACCTTCAGGCATTTGGAAATTGCTCCCAAGGATGAACCAGACTTGTGGAGGTCTACAATTTTTATTCTGAGGTCTTGGCTGATTTCTTTTGATTTTCCCATGATGTCAAGCAAAGAGGCACTGAGTTTGAAGGTAGGCCTTGAAATACATCCACAGGTACACATCCAACTGACTCAAATGATGTCAATTAGCCTATCAGAAGCTTCTAAAGCCATGTATTTTCCAAGCTGTTTAAAGGCACAGTCAACTTAGTGTATATAAACTTCTGACCCACTGGAATTGTGATACAGTTAATTATAAGTTAAATAATATGTCTGTAAACAATTGTTGGAAATATTACTTGTGTAGATGTCCTAACCGACTTGCCAAAACTATAGTTTGTTAACAAGAAATGTGTGGAGTGGTTGAAAAACTAGTGTGGAGGGTCAGTGGTCCAGTTTGTGTGTGTATGTGTGTGTATAAGTGTGTGTGTTGTAGAAACTTACGATCGCCCAGAGCAGTATTTCTGCAGTAGGAAGTTGGACAGCTCTTGAAGGATGGGCTGGCTGTGCAGCGCCACAAACTGCTCCCGGCAAACCTGGCAACCCAAGAGAGCACAGCACACTCAGTCACTCTACTGTACTCCCAACACTCAACCAACCGCTCTATTCAACACTGACATTTGACTGTACTGGGAGTTCAAGAATGATCTGGCAATCTGAGAGAGTCCAATCAGTCACTCTATCCTCAATTAGCTAGAAAGATGTGTCGGCATTGAGTAATTGTCTCTGGCCCCCTCCCAGTTAGGGCGAGTGATGAGCTCTACAGCAGAGTCTCACAACTCAATCGCTAGTTGAAAACTGTTTTCTGCCCCTCCCAAAAGATAGAATTTGCAGATAATTGGCCCTCTTTCTGGGACTCACCCACAAACAGGACCAAGCCTGGCCTGCTGAGGAGTGACGGACTCCATCCTAGCTGGAGGGGTGCTCTCATCTTATCTACGAACATATAAAGGGCTCTAACTCCTCTAGCTCCACAATGGATAGGGTGCAGGCCAGGCAGCAGGCTGTTAGCCAGCCTGCCAGCTTAGTGGAGTCTGCCACTAGCACAGTCAGTGTAGTCAGCTCAGCTATCCCCATTGAGACCGTGTCTGTGCCTCGATCTAGGTTGAGCAAAACTGGCGGTGTTTGCCTTAGCAATCTCACTGGAATAAAGATTTCCTCCATTCATGTCATTATTGAAAGAGATTGTGATATCGCACATCTCAACATAGGGCTACTTAATGTTAGATCCCTCACTTCCAAGGCAGTTATGGTCAATGAACTAATCACTGATCATAATCTTGATGTGATTGGCCTGACTGAAACATGGCTTAAGCCTGATAAATTGACTGTGTTAAATGAGGCCTCTCCTCCTGGTTACACTAGTGACCATATCCCCCGCGCATCCCGCAAAGGCGGAGGTGTTGCTAACATTTACGATAGAACATTTCAATTTACCCCCAAAAAATGACTGCTTTTCGTCTTTTGAGCTTCTAGTCATGAAATCTATGCAGCCTACTCAATCACTTTTGAGTTCCTCACTGAATTCCCTGAATTCCTATCAGACCTTGTAGTAATGGCAGATAATATTCTAATTTTTGGTGACTTTAATATTCACATGGAAAAGTCCACAGACCCACTCCAAAAGCCTTTCGGAGCCATCATCGACTTAGTGGGTTTTGTCCAACATGTCTCCGGACCTACTCATTGCCAGTCATACCCTGGATCTAGTTTTGTCCATTGGAATAAATATTGTGGATCTAAATGTTTTTCCTCATAACCCTGGACTATCAGACCACCATCTTATTACGTTTGCAATCGCAACAAATAACCTGCTCAGACACCAACCCAAAGATTCCTAGAGGCCCTTCCAGACTCCCTCCACCTACTCAAGGACGTCGGAGTACAACAACCGACCTAACTGAGGATCTAAATGTAACCTTGCGTAATACCTTAGATGCAGTTGCAGTCGCACCCCTAAAAACAAAAAACATTTGTCACAAGAAACTAGCTCCCTGGTATACAGAAAATACCAGAGCCCTGAAGCAAGCCTCCAGAAACGGAAATGGCACTCCACCAAACTGGAAGTCTTCCTACTAGCTTGGAAAGAAAGTACAGAGCAATATCGAAGAGCCCTCACTGCTGCTCGATCATCCTATTTTTCCAACCTAATTGAGGAGAATAAGAACAATCCAACATTTCTATTTGTTACTGCCGCAAAGCTAACTAAAAAGCAGCATTCCCCAAGAGAGGATGCCTTTCACTTCAGCAGTGATGAATTCATGAACTTCTTCGACGAAAAGATCATGATCATTAGAAAGCAAATTACAGACTCCTCTTTGAATCTGCGTATTTCTCCAAAGCTCAGCTGTCCTGAGTCTGCACAAAACTGCCAGGACCTAGGATCAATGGAGACCATCAAGTTTTTTAATCCTATATCTCTTGACACGTTCATGAAAATAGTCATGGCCTCTAAACCTTCAAGCTGCATACTGGACCCTATTCCAACTAAACTACTGAAAGAGCTACTTCCTGTGCTTGGCCCTCCTATGTTGAACATAATAAATGGCTCCCTATCCACTGGATGTGTACCAAACTCACTAAAAGTGGCAGTAATAAAGCCTCTCTTGAAGAAGCCAAACCTTGACCCAGAAAATGTAAAAAACTATCGGCCTACAGTGGCTTGTGAAGGTATTCACCCCCCTTGGCATTTTTCCTATTTTGTTGCCTTACAACCTGGAATTAAAATTGATTTTTTGGGGGTTTGTATCATTTGATTTACACAACATGCCTACCACTTTGAAGATGCAAAATCTTTTTTATTGTGAAACAAACAAGAAATAAGAAATAAGACAAAAAAACAGAAAACTTGAGCGTGCATAACCCCCCCAAAGTCAATACTTTGTAGAGCCACCTTTTGCAGCAATTACAGCTGCAAGTCTCTTGGGGTATGTCTCTATATGCTTGGCACCTCTAGCCACTGGGATTTTTGCCCATTCTTCAAGGCAAAACTGCTCCAGCTCCTTCAAGTTGGATGGGTTCCGCTGGTGTACAGCAATATTTAAGTGATACCACAGATTCTCAATTGGATTGAGGTCTGGGCTTTGACTAGGCCATTCCAAGACATTTAAATGTTTCCCCTTAAACCACTCAAGTGTTGCTTTAGCAGTATGCTTAGGGTCATTGTCCTGCTGGAAGGTGAACCTCCGTCCCAGTCTCAAATCTCTGGAAGACTGAAACAGGTTTCCCTCAAGAATTTCCCTGTATTTAGCACCATCCATCATTCCTTCAATTTTTACAAGTTTCCCAGTCCCTGCCGATGAAAAACATCCGCACAGCATGATGCTGCCACCACCATGCTTCACTGTGGGAATGGTGTTCTCCGGGGTGATGAGAGGTGTTGGGTTTGCGCCAGACATAGCGTTTTCCTTGATGGCCAAAAAGTTCAATTTTAGTCTCATCTGACCAGAGTACCTTCTTCCATATGTTTGGGGAGTCTCCAAATGGCTTTTTTCTGGCCACTCTTCCGTAAAGCCCAGTTCTGTGGAGTGTACGGCTTAAAGTGGTCCTATGGACAGATACTCCAATCTCCGCTGTGGAGCTTTGCAGCTCCTTCAGGGTTATCTTTGGTCTCTTTGTTGCCTCTCTGATTAATGCCCTCCTTGCCTGGTCCGTGAGTTTTGGTGGGCAGCCCTCTCTTGGCAGGTTTGTTGTGGTGCCATATTCTTTCAATTTTTTTATAATGGATTTAATGGTGCTCCGTGGGATGTTAAAAGTTTCGGATATCTTTTTATAACCCAACCCTGATCTGTACTTCTCCACAACTTTGTCCCTGACCTGTTTGGAGAGCTCCTTGGTCTTCATGGTGCCGCTTGCTTGGTGGTACCCCTTGCTTAGCGGTGTTGCAGACTCTGGGGCCTTTCAGAACAGGTGTATATATACTGAGATCATGTGACAGATCACGTGACACTTAGATTGCACACAGGTGGACTTTATTTAACTAATTATGTGACTTCTGAAGGTAATTGGTTGCACCAGATCTTATTTAGGGGCTTCATAGCAAAGGGGGTGAATACATATGCACACACCACTTTCCTGTTATTTATCTTTTAGAATTATTTTCATTTCACTTCACCAATTTGGACTATTTTGTGAATGTCCATTTCATAAAATCCAAATAAAAATCCATTTAAATTACAGGTTGTAATGCAACAAAACAACGCCAAGGGGGCTGAATACTTTTGCAAGGCACTGTATATCGAATCTCCCATTCCTCTCAACATTTTTGAAAAAGCTGTTGTTTAGCAACTCACTGCCTTCCTGAAGACAAAAAACTGTATACGAAACGCTTAAGTCTGGTTTTAGACCCCATCATAGCACTGAGACCGCACTCGTGAAGGTGGTAAATTACCTTTTAATGGCATCAGACCAAGGCTCTGCATCTGTCCTCGTGCTCCTAGTCCTTAGTGCTGCTTTTCACACCATCAATCACAACATTATTTTGGATCGATTGGAAACCTTAATTGGTCTACACGGACAGGTTCTTGCATTTACTCCTGCAAAAATCAGAATATTGTCCAAGCTAATCCTTGCTTTTGTCACTTCTAGATTAGACTACTGCAATGCTCTACTCTCCGGCTACCCGGATAAAGCACTAAATAAACTTCAGTTAGTGCTAAAAACGGCTACTAGAATCTTGACCAAAAAATTTGATCATATTACTCCAGTGCTAGCCTCTCTACATTGGCTTCCAGTTAAGGCTAGGGCTGATTTCAAGGTTTTACTGCTAACCTACAAAGCATTACATGGGCTTGCTCCTACGTATCTCTCCGATTTGGTCCTGCCGTACATACAGTGAGGGAAAAAAGTATTTGATCCCCTGCTGATTTTGTACGTTTTCCCACTGACAAAGAAATGATCAGTCTATAATTTTAATGGTAATTTTATTTGAACAGTGAGAGACAGAATAACAACAAAAAAATCCAGAAAAACGCATGTCAAAAATGTTATAAATTGATTTGCATTTTAATGAGGGAAATAAGTATTTGACCCCGTCTCAATCAGAAAGATTTCTGGCTCCCAGGTGTCTTTTATACAGGTAACGAGCTGAGATTAGGAGCACACTCTTAAAGGGAGTGCTCCTAATCTCAGCTTGTTACCTGTATAAAAGACAACTGTCCACAGAAGCAATCAATCAATCAGACAACAGGGGAGGAGAGGAGGAGAGAAGCAGAGGTGGAAAAGGAGGAGGAAGGGGATAGAAGACTAGCTAGAGTGATTGGTGCCAATCATTACTGCAGCCGGGTCAGGGCCATTTTAACGCATTCCTGAAGAATGACCTAAAGGGGCACTCTCAAACTTTTGTATAATTTCAGCCAGTAGTTCCGAAGGTGGTGGTCACAAGCCAAAAGTGGGCCCCGTTTGTTGTGTACTACATTATCAAATGGTGTACTACGTCATCCATTTAGTATGATATATTACATCCTGAATTTTTTATCTTTTTTTTTTAATTCTTCAATTTCTATGATACGTTACAAATCCAATTTGTACTATATGTGACTAATTTGTTGTGCTTAAGATTCTGGAGTGCATCTTTAAGGGGTAATAAAATCCCATGTAATATGTTGAGGCAGGGCCGGCCCTCCCATAAGGCGGCCACCAATGGTGGCACTTAAATTTGGGGTGGCATTTTGGCAATTGGCTGCCGCCCTCCGGCGCCCCTGATCGGCTACTACACCGCCAGCGCCCAGCGCAGCCCACGGTCCGTCCCAGGAAGAAAAGGAGTCTGTTTGGCTACGAGGGAGAGGATGAGCCTGTGACTGACCCTCAGCAGAAATTCAAAGTACATTCCTTTAATCAGATTCTTGATTCTGCTATCCAGTCCGTCAACGAGCGCTTTACGCAGCTCGAAGAGCACAGCAGTGTTTTCAGCATCCTGTACAACATCCCCACCATCAAGGACATGGACACTGCAGCGCTTACCAGGGACTGTGCAACACTGGAGAGGGCCCTTACGTATGGGGATTCCAGGGACATTGAGCTGTGTAATGAGCTCAAAGTCTTGAGCAGGAGACTGGACAGTGAGGCAAAACCACTTGACGCACTGGAGTACATATCCAGACACCAAATGGCCTCCTTGTATCCCAATGGCTTTGTTGCCCTGAGAGTTCTTCTCACACTCCCGATGACAGGCAAGTGGAGAGCGCACATTCTCCAAGCTCAAACTCATCAAAAACAACCTGTGCTCTACTTTGAGCCAAGAGAGACTCAATGGACTCGCCACCATATCAATTGAGCACGAGTTGTCTTACAAAATCATCCTCCAAGAAGCAGTGCATGCTGTTGCTGCCAGGAAGACCAGGCGAGTCAACTTGGCGAGGCAACTTGGCTTTGAATAAAAGGTCAACGTTGATCATACACTCACATGAATTCTATCACCGAGTAATTTGTAAGATTACTCAATTATCTATCGCCTGTTAACTTTGTATTTTTTGTTCTCTCTCTCTCTCTCTCTCTCTCTCTCTCTCTCTCTCTCTCTCTCATATTTCAGGACCATGGACAGCTACCGAGAGAAACCATCACTGACTGCAATGCAGCACCACAGCAGAGGAAAGAGGCCACTCTAGGCGGGCCACAAAATAAATAAATAAATGCTGAAACTGATGATGGACAATCAAATTCGATATGTAAATAATTGACATAAAGCTTTTTTACACTGCTCCAGCAAAATGAAGCTCAAATGATCTCACTCTTTTTTTACAGTTCTACAGGAATATTACATTATATGCTCAATATGTTAAATAAAAGTGTTATTTTTATTGTAATTGTAACAATTGTGGGGTTGTGCCATGTGTGATAACAGGTGGTATATTATTAGTAAGAAACTCGGTTTCCTACTATAGGCAGTTGGCTGCATAGTAATTGCAACATTGTAACTCTCCGATGCAGGGGTTAAAGTAAAATTCCCTTCTGCTTGGTAAGGGACCTCCTATATGTGCACTCGCGCACCAACATTTCCTATGGGCCTAATCATAGAATTACATATAGAATTGGAGACTATTTCTTCCTATTCAAAAAAATAAGTGGTAAGCCTACCTGTTTGATAGACACAATTATGTTATCCATAGATGTCGGTATAGCCAAATCCTCCAATACTGCCACATGCACTCCTTAAATACCTCCGTGTCTGGGAAGGGCTTGGTGTGTTTGGTTAAAACCAAGGCTCAAATTGAGTGAGGGTAACACATACCCTTTCTTAAAGGAGTGAGGGTAACACATACCCTTTCCTGCCTGACCTTCAACTCGCAAGGTATGTTGTCCTTGGCTCCGTAATTTGTCAATATAAAACTGTGGTACTGTTACACAAAGTGCTGTTACGCAACTATAGGTTTTGTTACAATGTGGACAATATAAAGATTTATGTTAACAAGTTTCACCGAGCTCGCTAATTAGGGTACCTATTGTAACTTGTGAGTACTTGGGACAGTGTTTGAGTGAGTGTCCATGTGCTCACGCAGGTGCCCGAGAGCTGTGACTGCACCAAGGGCTAACATATTGTGTGTTGTCTCTTCGTATGCAGGGCAAATAAAAAGAATCCAACCAGCAGACCTCCAGTTGTGGCAGTGTCCTAATTAAAAGTACACAACGCAGAACGAACCACGCTACACTTACATTTTTCTGCATCAGTAGAGCCTCTGTCTGGGTGGAAAGGTAACTTTTTAAAGTGCCATGCTTAGATTCATAAGGATGTCTAAGATGAAATTCTTTGCAAACAGCGTTGCAAACAACACACTCTGGTTTGACATTGAGAAATACGGTAAGAATGTCTATTTATCTGTCCATTCTTCCCTGAAACTTCTATTTTCATTATCCACCTTTCTTTTTAGTCTTTTTCAGCACAACATGTTCTATTGATTGCAAGCTGTTTTTCCCCAATCAACGCACAAAGCAATATAAAAAACGAATTTAACAGAGACATTGGTGATTTTATCAATGTAATCAGATTGAAAATATTATGCTATGTTATTGACATTGAACTGATTATATAGCCTACTAACCAGATGTGTTAAAAATTGTGTTTAATTTGTAGCATAGGCCTATTAATTGGGCTGCAATTATGTTCTGTTCCTGCGACTTTTAGCTGAGAAAAAGTTTGGGGTCATTTAGAAATGTCCTTGTTTTCAAAAGAAAAGCAATTTTTCTGTCTATTAAAATAACATCAAATTGATCAGAAATACAGTGTAGACATTGTTAATGTTGTAAATGGCTATTGTAGCTGGAAACAGCTGATTTTTTATGGAATATCTACATAGGCGTACAGAGGCCCATTATCAGCAACCATCAGTCCTGTGTTCCAATGGCACGTTGTGTTTGCTAATCCAAGTTTATCATTTTTAAAGGCTAATTGATCATTAGAAAACCCTTTTGCAATTATGTTAGCACAGCTGAAAACTATTGTGCTGATTAAAGAAGCAATAAAACTGGCCTTCTTGAGACTAGTTGAGTATCTGGAGCATCAGCAATTGTGGGTTCGATTACAGGCCAGAATGGCCAGAAACAAAGAACTTTCTTCTGAAACTCGTCTCTCTATTCTTGTTCTGAGAAATGATGGCTATTCCATGCGAGAAATTGCCAAGAAACTGAAGATCTCGTACAACGCTGTGTACTACTCCCTTCACAGAACAGCGCAAACGGCCTCTAACCAGAATAGAAAGAGGAGTGGGAGGCCCCGGTGCACAACTGAGCAAGAGGACAAATACATTAGAGTGTCTAGTTTGAGAAACAGACGCCTCACAGTTCCTCAACTGGCAGCTTCATTAAATAGTACCCGCAAAACACCAGTCTCAACGTCTGTGAGGAGTGAAGAGGCGACTCCGGGATGCTGACCTTCTAGGCAGAGTTACAAAGAAAAAGCCATATCTCAGACTGGCCAATAAAAATAAAAGATTAAGATGGGTACATACTTTTGCAGAGATAGGAGGGGGGCGGCAGTTTTTTGTCTCGCCTAGGGCGGCAGAACGTCCAGGGCCGGCCCTGTGTTGAGGCGCTGACCTAGTTATTTAGAGTGCTGCCCCTTGCCTTTGTGTTCAATTGGCTATGTAATGACGGAAGAGCACTGATATTTAAACATGACAAGAAATAACCATACTGTGAAATAACCGCTTCAATGCTAATCATTGGAGATTGGCTGAAGAAATAACAGTTGGATGCTCTTTTCTTCACATAATTCACACAGAAATTCCATTATATGGTAATTCGGCCACTTTATAGAACCGGAGCATCTCAATTTAGTTTGGTCATCACTAGTTAACACAGCCACAAAGTCATAAACCGCGCCTATTCGTACAATTTATCTTCTAAATTTTTTTTTTTTTTTACCTAACCTTAACCACACTGCTAACCTTATGCCTAACTCTAAGCTTAAATAAATGTTTTACGATATAGTACATTTTTACTTTGTGGCTGTGTTATCTAGTGGAAACCATTTAGTCTTGTTGACACCTCGAAGTCCTGAGGGACAGGGCAACACAGCCATATTTAAGTGATAATGCCAGAGAAGCCAGTGTTTAGAGGATATATTGGCACGGGTGTTGTTAGCAAACCATGCCAATATATCCTCCAAACACCGGTCTCGAGGGCATTATCACTTTTATACAACGGGTTACCAACATATTCAAATAATGATTTACATATTTTAATAAAAAACGTTATTTTGATTAATTTATTCATACTAATTCATCCTTTAACAAGATATAGTCCCGACACAAATCTAGGGTTGCTATACAAGCCGGCTGGTCATTCGTTCTATCGGTTCGGTTGCCAGAGACACACGCGACCCAGTCATTCAGTCTTTTTGTTATACATTTTCCATTGCCATACTGGCTGGCAACGTTCTTATCCCTTGCTTGCTAGCTAGCCAACTACGGCTAACTTACTGTCACATCAAACAGTGCAGCCAGAATAGCAACAGTAGCTGCATTTGCATTTGTTTAAGTTGTTTTCTAGTGACATTTATTTGGATAGATCCATAACAATGAGCTAATGAGGCGTGATTTCGCCTGGCATAGAAAATGTGCTCACTCGTCAGGACACTATTGTTCAGAAGAGCTAGACAACAACACAGCTAACACAATCACTTCAAATTGAAGTTGGACAGACTGCAAACTAGCTGCACTTCGTTTCGTTTTACCTGTTTTCTATTTATAGTTCTTTGTATATATCCATAAAAATGATGCCAGCTGATTCATGATTTCGACTGGCTGAGAAAAGCTGCCTGCCTGTCTGTCTCATCCCGACTCCTGACACGTCCATTACTATGGGACAGCTGGAGAACAGAGTAAATAGGCATTTTAACGTCATAGATTTAGCCGGTGTTAACTTGTGGAATAGACACCGGCTGGAATGCGGTTTTAACCAATCAGCATTCAGGATTAGAACCACCCGTTGTATAAATACTCCGTAATGACACTCTGTGACAGGACGCAACTCCGGGACATATGGCGCTGCCAGCTGCCAACAGCTGTAACGGCATGTATTAATGGCCAGGCAGCCAGTGGTGTAAAGTAATTGACTGGCCACCAAGGAAGGCCTATAAAGGGTAGGATACAGGAGAGCTGTGTGCTAAGATCTTAAAAGTTACAGTGATGAAGGTGAAGATTGTACTGTACTACAGTACCTTGTTCATAGTGTCGACTGTAAGGGCGTGGGTCCAGAAGCAGTCGTGGACGGAGACGAACGTCAGGCCGGCGCTGGAGGAGCACACAGAGTAGAGACATGAGACATAGGGCTAGACGCCGTGGAAGGAAATTGTGGTGGAAACTGTACACCGTAATATGAGGTTACACAGCCTGTGAGACATACTGAGATTTGAATCAACGTGACATACTATGACAACAGTTTATGGGATCAAACAGAAACTGTTATTCAGATGGGTCTTGAGAGCACACAGTGTATCAGCTGAATGGTGATAAGAGTGTTGTAGCGAATGTGATCAGAGGTCAGTCCTGTGTGGTGGGGGTCAGAGGTTAGAGGTCAGTCCTTAGTGTACCTGTAGCAGTAGAGAGCGGTCAGCATCATGTGTGTGGAGTCCAGAGAGTGGATAAAGTTAGGAGGGAAGGCATTCTTCTGTTTCACAGTGTCTGGCTTCCTGTGGACAGGAAACAGAACAGTTGTTCACAGAGAAGACACACACAGACAGTGTGTCTCTCTTGTGCACCCACACACAATTAAGGCCATGATGACGCAAGCATCTGAAAAGCCAGTGTCTTAGTCCATGAATCAGCGCACAGGTAGGTCAGTATGAATTATGAATTAATAACAAAGAAAAAACAGGGTGGCTCGCCAACACAACTGCACTCTATACTTCCACTTCCTTTAGATGTCCTGTGTAAGCTCGCAGCTAATTGGGTGTTGGCTAGAAAGTTAAACATATTGCTGGCTTGCAGCTGTTTTGGCTACTGTCTTCCAACTGAAAGGTTGGACAAATATAAATGTCCATTGAGGAGTTTATCACATCAGTCACGGGCTTCATCAATAAGTGCATAGATGACGTCGTCCCCACAGTGACGAACGTATCCAAACCAAAAACCATGGATTACAGGCAGTATCCGCCATAGGCTAAAGGCTAGAGCTACCGCTTACAAGGGGACACGGACATGGACGCATACAAGAAAGCCCGCTAGGACCTCCGACGAGGTGGAATCCTAAACGAGCTAAATGCCCTTTATGCTCGGGTCGAGGAAAATAACACTGAGTCTTGGATGAAAGCCCCTGTTGGCTGCTATACGAAACGCGAAATAAAATCAATGAATGTACCAGAAAACAATAATAAGGCTAAGTGGATTTTGACTCATCGTTAACGCTTAGGCTACATGACATGGGATGTGCAAATTCAGGGCTCTACACTGCCTTTATTATTTATTTTATTTTTTACAAGGATCACATTTAGGAGCACAATGAAGGTATTTGAGGAAAAGTGTTTTCAAGAAATGACAAACAATTCATGAATAAATGTTTTTTGGGGTGTTCCATGCTCAATAAAGTACAACGTACCCTCAAATATTTGAGTCACTTGGGTGAGACAAAAATGTTCAGCTGCCCCTTTAAGGGGCGGGCCTTTACCTTGGTAACGTGGGATTCACATGTCTGTCAGAGATTTTCCGACCTATCTTTGCTAGTAGTAGTTGAGCAAGCTCAAACTAACATTGAACAACAACCTAGTGTGTGAACAAAACGATGTAAATAGCCAAAAAACACAAGGACAAAGTCACACTTTAGTAAACTTTTGGGTAAATTCGATCAACTTCTATACCTGTGCGCTCCTAAAAATGTATCTTTCAGCATTTCACTTACAGTGCCCTAGGCATGTTGCTGCGGTCCAGGCACTGTTGCTGTGCGAGGTGGGATATATGGGGCTCTACGTAGTTCTTCACATAGAAATAAGACATTATTCGTATTTTTTATTTTTGTGTGTGATTAGCTACCAGCTACGAAACAAAAGGCAGAAATACTTTGAAAATAGCTACTGCAGGATTTTTTATTGCTATATATCACAACTCGCACATGTGCTCACACTTTACTGTTTCAGTTCGCACACATCTATTTTTAGGCACATATGTGAGTAAAATGGTTGCACTTTAGAGCCCTGAAATTCACTCACAGAGACGATGAAGGAGCATCATGCCACAGAGTTTCTAAACCCAGAGGTGCAACATTGCGACACTTCCGGGAACGCTTGCGAAACAGACCAAACAGACCAGGCCGCTAGTCGAAAACACTGGGAGGAAGAAGAACTTACTGTTTAGAGTCGTGGGTGATCTGGAGACTCAGGTCCTGGATGGTACACTTCAGCTGCAGGAGACATGAGGGGAAAAGGCAAGAGGACATGATTGAGTCAGGTAGGTTTGATGATGTAATTTGGTTGGGGAGGGGACACTGGATTAGTATTAGACATTCTGTAAACAAACACACTAATAAAACAGGGTAGACTTCCACCACCCAAGTCAGTTCTTATGTTTGACATTTCTAACAAATTGATGGAAGATCAAATTAATGTGGAATCCATGATTGAACTACAAGTTCTCCCCATTGATTCCCAGCCCACCCACCACACAGAGGTGACAGAAATTATAATAGGACACAAGACATGAATGACTGATAAAACCTGACTTGAGCTAGCATGCTAAATACGAGCCTACTGAGACATGTTAACAAAGAGTTTGTTCCCTAGGAATGATACTAACTAGTGCTCAATAGCTCTACAACATCTAACACACAGCTAGCTACTGTAGGCGCTGTGACAGAAGAGAGGTGTTTGACCAGGCTGAGGTGAAAAATGTAGCCCATCACTTTCAAATCAAATCAAATGTATTTATAAAGCCCTTTTTACATCAGCAGATGTCACAAAGTGCTTATACAGAAACCCACACACAGTTTGCACACGCACTCACATGCACGCACACACAACTGCACACACACGCAGCGCAGTAGAGGAGCGAGGTGCCCTGCTCAAGGTGGCAGTGCACTGAGCCGGGACAAAGACAGAAATACATGTTAGAGACAGGCCAGTACACAGCTGATAGAGACACCTGAAGTGCTGAGGATAACTTGAGAGATGGAGCTTTCAGAGGTTGCCTCCCCCTGTCTGTCAGTGAGGTCAGCAGAGGTCAAGTGAGGTGAAGAGAGCCCTGTAATTTGCTACTGCTTTTAGGCCCCTCTACCAGCTCAAGACACACTAATAGCCAAACAACAAGCTGTCTGCCAGGTGGGCCAATTAGGGGGAAAAAGGGACCTTATGAGGGACCCTAGTCTGCTTGTTATTTTCATGATCTCTGCAGTGGACATGTGACTGGCATTAATGGTGACCACAGCCAGATTGATTAAGCTATAGAACATATATGCATTTGCATATATTGTATAAATACGCTTATATTTCCCTTTGAAAAGGACTACGTTTGACATGTCTGAGCTTGTATACAGTGAAAATCGTACTTTTAAAAGTTCATATTCTGTTAACTCATACCCAAATAATGTTGTCGACTCATCCTATACTCGTATTTGTGGCCAAAGCATACATTGGAGAAAAATAAAAACACTTCAAAAACCGCACCTCAAACTTGTATCTCAAACAGACTGTTCCAAAAATGTTTACTATTTCCTCATGGAAGATGTGCTGGCCAATCAACGGCCTACTCACATGAATATTTTTAATGACCGGTATACGCCTATACCATTCTGTTGTTGGAGTACGCCCACACCATTCCAACACAGAAAAGCTGCTTTTGAACATACTTAATTACCTTTAAAAAAATATATGTATTGTCATTCATTTAGGTCATATTTCATATATATCTGGAAACACTGGACAGTTACTTTAATGCTTCTCTGAGCTCTAACTAAGCAACATCTAGAGTAAGATACATTTAGTCTTACCATCTGCGTCCGGGTCCGGTGGTAGGGCTGAATGATGGGCAGGCCCAGGGGTGTCACCCACTCCACCGTGTTGCCCGACTTGGCGATGAGCCTGGCGCTCTCCGTCAGCCAGTCCTGAAACAGAGGGCACCGCCACAGGTCAGCCAATGGAAGGAGAGGTGGCCACTGAGTGAAAGTAGGAGACTTGAAACACCACTCACAGGTCACAGCATTCTACTCCTCTGCTGCTAGCTACTGTAGATACACATCAGAGCTAGGGGATTCAATTAACTTCCATCACCCACTGTTGTCTGGTGAGTACATTTGTGTTCAAATTAGGATGTTCGTGAAATTGAGGAAAATGTGAGAAAACAGACACATTACATTCACTCAGCAGCTTGGAAGTATGATCAGTTTAAACTTAGATGCAGTTTCTTCCGTGATTATATCTATCCATGAAAACAGATGGAGATGGAGAGTTGTCATAGAAACAGGTGGAACGTTGTTGCTTGCAGACAATAGAACACTAGTCTAGACGTAACAGAGCAACAGTGCTGGCCTCGCTGTTGCTGAGTCGGTGACAGATGCTCGCTCTTGAATGGTAGCGCTATTATGGTCCTAGAGGTCCTCATCCACAGCCTCAGTGTAGGAGACTAATATTTACATTTGACATTTTAGTCATTTATCAGACGCTCTTATCCAGAGCGACTTAAAGTAGTGAGTGCATATATTTTTATACTGGTCCCGTGGCAATCGAACCCACAACTCTGGCATTACAAGTGCCATGCTCTACCAACTGAGCCACACGGGACCCAGCTAGCAGGCAGCAGCCAGGCCCAAAGCTGGCCCATTAATCTGCCTGCCTTCTGGCCCTCTTTCTACCTCCCTCTTCTTCCTCTCTACTCTCCTCCTCTCTCTCTGTTTTCCTCCTAATCATCCCACCTCTCCTCTCTCCCTCCTTCATCCAGGAACTCCCAGCCAGGTAAAGGGAGGAGGGGAAGAGAGAGGGATTGATCATGTACTGTAACTAGCCACCGCTGCTCTCTCCTTGAGACTCTGCTGTGTAGACCCTGCAGGACCTGACCCATTTAGAGATGAACTGGGAGCAGAAGCGAGATGAGTGGAGAATATTTAATATGAGCTGGGGCTGTGTGCCCTCACCTTAAGCTACCCTGATCATTCTTTCTCTAATGGTTTTAATGCATGAGCCCGTGCCAGGTGCTGGTGCATGTCGTCCTTAATGTGTGTGAACTATAAAGTGAATGCATATGATGAACGAGCACGGCTACTGTGCTAATAGTAGAGTAAACTATAGTCCGTAATAATAAGTTCACACTCTATTTGTGTACACTGGTCAACTGTGGAGCTGGTATATGCAGCAGGTAAATTGATATATTAGTAATGTGTGTCATGCAGGGTACCTGGATCTCTCTGGTGCCGGTGAACATCTCCTTCAGACTGCTAAACACCTGTTGGACCAGGTAGTGAGAGGCGTCCCATACATACTCCTGCAATAACAACACACACATCTCAATGGCACGACAATACATATATCCAAATCCAACACATTTACAGTATATTTATTTATAGGCACATAATCAAAACGAGTAAAGGACCAAGCACAGAACCCTGAGGAACGCTACAGGGTAAATTATGTGCTGTTCCATAAAATCATTCCTGGGTTGATTTGAAAAGGGGGGGGGGGGGGGTTCTCTACTGTACTATACACACCCAGGGGGGACAATAGAGGGAGGCTTTCTCCACTGTTAGCAATTATCATAATACAGTAGGTCAGGGGTACTCAAGTACTATTTCAGAAGGTCCGGTCACACACATTTCCTAGGTGGCAAAGGCCCGGATGGATATTGTAATGTATTGGCAAAGTAACAAACCCCCACCTCGGAACCCCAAACTGTTCACACCCCTCTTGTTGGCAAAGAGAAAAGATCTGCAGTTTTAAAGATGCACTAGGCAGAAATCGCTACGCCATTTCCTGGTTGCAAAAGTTCTAATAGTTCGCCTAATTTCAGCTTATGTGACAAAACAAGCAAGTATAGTGTATATAATCATTGTACCATCTAAACTGCTGTGAAATATATTTTCCATAACGAAAAATATTGTATTTTCAGCTGTTTGAAGCTGGTGTAGAAAACCGAAAGTAAAAGACGCAAAAATGAAACTTAAGAATGGGAAGCATAGAAATTGCGCACATAGAACAGATCTACCGCTTCTTAGACTTGCTTTCAATGAGAATGAAAGATCTATAACACACATTTATATGTGAATTTGGTCAGGTCCCCCAAAAAGGTACATATTGCAGCTTTAAAGCTAATTTCCTGCAGTTTTACGTGTGTGTTCATATGATACCAGGAGTCGAATCCCGACCGAATCGTATTGACCCCGTTCTGGGTCTGGATCCGGCCTGCGGTCCGCCTATTGAGCATGGCTGCAGTAGGTTATGACAATCACCATTTTTATAGGTATCAACGATTTTGGAGTAAAATTTGCAGTTTGACTGAAAAGAGTGGTATAAATTCATGATGACATTGCTGCGCTCAACTAAATGGCTATCATAAGTATGATTGTCACATTACAGTGCTATATGCATTTCAGTGTGATAAGGCGGTTTTCCCCAGCCATTCCACAGTAATAATAATTTCCCATTACATTGTTCCCAGATTCCCTGTTGAACTAATGAGACAATTTCCCACATTTCCCTGGCTGTTAGACGGGAAACACACAAGAAAAAAGAAGATTAGGTTACTACCCTATTATAATAGGTTTATGTGCTTGTGTAAGATTAGGTTACTACCGTATTATAAAAGGTCTATGTGCTTGTGTAAGATTAGGTTACTACCGTATTATAATAGGTCTATGTGCTTGTGTAAGATTAGGTTACTACCGTATTATAATAGGTCTATGTGCTTGTGTAAGATTAGGTTACTACCCTATTATAATAGGTCTATGTGCTTGTGTAAGATTAGGTTACTACCGTATTATAATAGGTCTATGTGCTTGTGTAAGATTAGGTTACTACCGTATTATAATAGGTCTATGTGCTTGTGTGAAGTAGCTAAAAAATTATAAAATCAATGGCTAATATAGACAGATACAGTTAAATGGCTAATATAGACAGATACAGTTAAATGGCTAATATAGACAGATACAGTTAAATGGCTAATATAGACAGATACAGTTAAATGGCTAATATAGACAGATACAGTTAAATGGCTAATATAGACAGATACAGTTAAATGGCTAATATAGACAGATACAGTTAAATGGCTAATATAGACAGATACAGTTAAATGTCTAATATAGACAGATACAGTTAAATGGCTAATATAGACAGATACAGTTAAATGGCTAATATAGACAGATACAGTTAAATGGCTAATATAGACAGATACAGTTAAATGGCTAATATAGACAGATACAGTTAAATGGCTAATATAGACAGATACAGTTAAAGACACATCACAGTCGTCAGTATGACACATGTCATTGTCTGAGTGAGGTCTATGTGTGACATTTCTCGTAACACAGTCGCATGGTATAGGAGATGATTATGTGATACTGTTCATCCAGAAAGTCCACAGCTAGCGACATCAAAAACCAACAATGGGTCGATTGGGGAATGGAAAAATGATTGAAGCAATAAAGCTAAAACATGGGGCAGTTCTATTATATAGATGACTGGTAGGCCGTACCTTGGGGAAGTCATCAATCTCCTTGAGCCTCTTCTCTATCTGGAGGCGTCCTCCATAGCGTGTCACCCCGTACACCACCGTCATCACCGTCTGCTTCACCACCTTCCTGCTGATGAAGCCCTCCAGCACCTGGGCGATCTTCAGACCCTTCTCCGAGTCCCGCGCACGGAACTCCTCCACCTATAAAAACACACAGAGAGCACCAAACACACAGTCTGATTGTCATCTTGTCCAAAGGGAACCGCACAGACTCAAAAGAGTATCATACATTAACATTATCTCCTGAGTGGCGCAGTGGTCTAAGGCACTGCATCGCAGTGCTAACTGTGCCACTAGAGATCCTGGTTCGAATCCAGGCTCTGTCGCAGCCAGCCGCGACCGGGAGACTCATGGGCGGCGCACAATTGGCCCAGCGTCGTCCAGGGTAGGGGAGGGAATGGCTGGCAGGGATGTAGCTCAGTTGATAGAGCATGGCGTTTGCAACGCCAGGGTTGTGGGTTCGATTCCCACGGGGGGCCAGTATAAAAAAGATATGTATTCACTAACTGTAAGTCGCTCTGGATAAGAGCGTCTGCTAAATGACTAAAATGTAAATGTAAATGTAACTCTGACAGTCGCATAGCATAATATGGGAGCATAAGAGCACCACATTGTGCTGCAGACAGTACATTGATTTAGACTGTCAGTGACTGACACAGTTATCACAAATCTGACTCAATAGGCCAGTCGCTTTAAATTAGCAGCAGTTTGCTGTATAGCCTGTACAGAACCTACTGTACTAGTTATAGAAGTGAACAGTCTGAATCAATTAACTGCAATCACCTTAAATATACACTGGGTGTATCGTTCCTGTAAACATTGTTGCCTTGATGATTGGTCCTCTGTATGTACTGGAGGTGTTTGTCCTCCCCAAGACTCGAAGCGGAGCTGAATACATCAGCTGCTTTCTAATCAGCGTTCCTTAGGAGTTGCTGGACGATGAGGTAGGAGAAGGGAGCAGGAAGTGCTGCCACAGCACCATTCTGAAAGCAGCCCAGCTCATTGAGAACTCTGCAGTGTACTATGCTCCAGCTAAATGCGACTTGATGTTTTTGGCACGGCCACACTGTGCTTTGTAAATACTCTCCGCTCTCACCGGTGCTAAAATCAATAGGCTCAAATTGTCTCCCCTCTAAAATATGTAGCTTGGTCAGAGCAAAATCCTTGGGCTGTGACTTCTGTGCTGCAGGGACTGGGGCTAAGGGAGCCCTGGGGTGAGAGGTAAAGTAAAGCCTGCTCTGACTAGTCTGAGGAGAGCAGGTGCTGTTATTGTAGACTGTGCTAAGTGCAAAGGAAAAAGTACACTCGTTCCCCAGGTAAATAAAGGAGCAAGCTCGATAATGTGAGACACTCTTCAAGTACATCATTATTTATTCATTGATAAAAAACAATGGATTTCAACATTATAGGTGGTAGGGGCAGGGCAATATAACCACCCCGCCACTGCTCACTGGTGCCCAGGCTGACTGACCTGCTGTGCCACCCCGCTGTAGACATCCTGGGGCACCTCGCAGGGAATTAGGTTCACAGAGGTGGCACCGATCACATCCCGACCCAGGGCTGCGTAGTGCTGGAGACCATTACACGAACCATCCTGAGGGGGAGGAAGGAGGGAGTGGAGAGAATTGGAGAGAGAGAGAGAGAGAGAGAAAAAGAAGAGAGAAATATTATTGGGGTGGCAAATAAAAGCTTAACCGAGGCCATGCACAGACAGACAAGGTCGATGGGCTGCTCAGCTCTCTACAGAGCCAGAGCCCAGCCAACAGACAGAGGCTAACTGATGTCTGAACACACCATTTAGCCTGGATCAGCCAGGGCAGTGACTGAGCACAAAGTAAAGTGACATAAAAACAACAATTTCCCCAAAATGGTGTCAGGGGAGCTGTTGCCTTGTTAACTTTGATGAGGCCTCTAAAATAACAGTATAGCGGGTAAGTGAGACACCTCCTGTTAAGAGGTTGTAAATGGCAGCAGCTATAGAGGCGTGCAAAACAAAATGGACCCCTAGACCCTAGGAGTAAGCAATATAGCAAAAAGTACACCTATTCTTTCAGAGGGTAATATGGAGCTATGACCGTATTGCATATACCCATCTAATCCTTTCAGATCTAAATGGAGGGTCAAGGGGCAGGGGTAGGGGTTAGAGGTCAGTGTCATTACCTGATGCACAGGAAAGTGGGAGATGAAGTGTGTGGGGTCAGGTGATCTGACAGCGTTGGCTATCTCCATACAGCAGGCCAAGGCTTGCCAGGGTTCATCTGCATTCTGCCACCACTTCTTACCCTGCCGTGGAAACACACACACAACCACATAGACAATAGAGTATCAGATACAACATATCAATGGTTAGATTATCTCCCAGTGGGTAGAATAATACAATCACAATCTATGCGCTGTAACAGTATGATAACAAACAGGACACATTGTTAGCAGACTGACGTTGAGGGGGTTGTCTGCAGAGTCCAGGATGTCGTCCATGATGGTGTTGGCGTACTCCAGCCTGCCTGCCAGCGAGCTGCGTTTCTTCAAACCTGTCAGGTTGACCAGGTGGATCTTCAGCCAGTCCAGACCGCCAGGCCCCAGGGGCTTCCCCTCCGCAAACACCAGGACGGCCCTGGTCACATCGCTGCCCAGGTGGTTGAAGTAGGGCGGGCACGGGTACGTCCGCCCGCGGAAGTCCATGTTGTGGGGGAACCAGAAGACCTCGTCCCTCATGTGGTTGGCGATGGAGAGTTTATAGAGGGCGTCCATCCTGAGGCTGTGCATCTCACTGCACTTCTTCTTGGCCTTGACCACCTCCCTCTTCAGGTGGGCCTTCTCGGCCAAGGAATAGGTGGCCGAGTCCTGCTGGTTGTAGCGGGGGATCTTGGGGGCCTCGGAGTTGGGCGGCGGGACGTCCAGCTTCTCACTGCCCTTATCGTTGAAGATGGAGATGATGATGTCCAGCAGGGGCTGGTTGATCCTCCAGGCCGCGTTGCCCAGCTGGTTGAGGGAGTCCAGCACGGCGTGGAGGTCCGCGTCATGGCACTTCTCTAGCAGGATCTCGTGCTGGTTGGCGCCAACCACCGTGCGCATCATCTTGGTGGGGGTGAGGAGGTAGGCGCCGAACTTGGCCGAGGTCCAGGGCACGGGCGGGCACAGCATGGGCATCACGTAGGAGTCAAAGGTCAGCGTGGTCTCCATGGCGTCCTGCTGCATCTGCGTCAGGATGGGGTGCGGCTTGATGAAGCCGACCTGCAGCCAATCACAACATGAGAGATCCAATTAAATATATGAAATACGAAAACACAGGTACAGTACCAGTCCAATCAAAGGTCTGCTCAAAAACAGAGCTGAACGTTTCAATTAAGCTTCAGTAGAACAGGCAGCCTTATTTGCTGTGACAACACCACCACATTAATCATGGCTTCTGGTGGAGGGCGCGTGTGGCTGATTTATTGCCTGACTACGTGTAATTGTGATGATGTAAATACTGTGGCTACCAGCTAAGGCATCTGGTTCATAGCAGTTTTAATCACGTGTGACAGCCGGAGATTAATTAGCTACTACCTGAAAGGCTTCACCAACCAAACTCACAGACAGACACAGCATTGTAGAAAACATACAGTATAAACCAACAGTGCAGTCTAACACATACACACACACACACACACACACACACAGAAACAGAGAGAGAGAGAGAGAGAGATAGACAGATAGACAGAGAGAGAGAGAGATATCATAACAGATTCAGTCCAGTCCATCAACCAGAGATATATCATAACAGATTCAGTCCAGTCCATCAACCAGAGAGAGATATCATAACAGATTCAGTCCATCAACCAGAGAGATATCATAACAGATTCAGTCCAGTCCATCAACCAGAGAGATATCATAACAGATTCAGTCCAGTCCATCAACCAGAGAGATATCATAACAGATTCAGTCCAGTCCATCAACCAGGCAGAGATTCCATGAAAAATACCAGAGAAGCATTGTGCAGCCTAACAACTCTGCATGCTGTAAAATCATTAGGCTGCACCCCTGCTGGCCTACCCTCTACCCCCCTGAGCCAACACAGCAGAGGGAGGAGTGGCCAGAGACCAGCTTTGAACCCCACAGCGGACTCCACTGTCAAAGCACACCGAATCCACCGGATTGAGATGCCGGCAGGCGCTTCTTTTCCACCAGGAACGAGGCTCAGAGGACAAAATAGAAAGCGTCTTCATTTCCTTGTCAGCTATCCCAGTGCAGTCAATCAGCCAGCCAATTAAGGGTACAGTAAAAAAATGATTAGTTAGTTTTTGCAGGAGTCAGGGCAATCATCCTTCTTGTGCTTCGCGGAGCAGCGCAGAGCTGTTGAGCAGAGCTGTTGTGAAGAAAGATTTTGTGTGTATACAGGACCTCCCGCCCCCACCTACCATCAACCAATCAAGTCAATGCGGAGCAATACGGAGCCCTCCGCATTATAAAACAATTTGGGAGGCGCACGGCGATGTGGTACGGAGCAATTGCGTCACACCCTCCATACATAGCCTCCGACCACATTTTCGGATGAAGCATGAATTGGCTTTTACTCAACTGCACCGCTGTCCACTCTTGCAGGGAAAGCGGTTTTATTATTCATATGCTTATGAGCCCGGTCCGTGCAGGCAGACAGAATAATATGAGGGAGCTGGCTGTGAGAGGAGAGCTTAAGACAGACGTAGCAGCTATGACAGACGGCATGTTATGTTATGGCTCCTTCTGACTGCTGCACTACTGACTGATTTCGCTCATAAATGTCGATATGAAGAATAAGCCATGACACGAAAATGACCCTAAACCTGGGAAATCTGGTGAAAGAATTGGGAGAAAATAACTTGCATAAATCACTTCAAATGTAGTATATGATTTACCTGTTTGTTACTGCGGAAGGTGTACATGTGGTAGAGGACGGGGATGAACTTCCTGTCATAGGCAGGATTGAGGATGTCGCTGTTCACCTTCATGTGCTTGACCATGAGGTCCACCAGGTAGGTGCCCAGCTCCACCACCACCGTGTGGGGCCATTGGGTCTTGTCCCCCAGCAGAGAGGGGCCAGAGCTATGCTCCGCCTCCAGCTTCCACCATCGCTCCCTAGGCAATACGTCAAACTCCTGCACCGCACAGTAAGGAAGTTTTCTTTAAGTCAAACAGTAGGTCAATTATTTAATACATCTTCTAATTGCATGCAGACAAAAACCAGATAAAGACCAGATGTTGGTGGAAGAGTGTCACATAGAAATAGAATAGAACAGGCTTGGAATCTCTAACCCTGACAATTTGACTAGTAAACTCGCAATGGCTGCCTGCCTTTGATGCAACATTTCCATGGTAATGTAGAATGTTAATTCAAATTATGTTAACTGATGTGGCTCATGCAATGGAATGTATTGTTTGTAATGTCAGTTGAGTTGAATCAACAAATCACAGCACATATTGATGGGTACACTTCCTGCTTTTACTTCCTGCTTTGCTCCTATGGGTACTCTTGCAATGGCCACCAGTCCACCCATTATGCCATCATTGACTTGAATGGGGACGCCTGTTCTATTCATCCTATTTCTATGGAGTGTCATACCTGAGAGTCTTTGGCTAGCAGCTCAGCATATTCATTGTAGATATGGCTGAGCTTTTCCACCATCTGGTTGTGGCTCTTCATGCGGATGCAGAACTTGTTGTGGACCCTGTTGCCCAGCTCCTTGGCCAGGATGTGGAGAGACTCCCCACTGGGTGGCAAGTTAGACAGACTCTGACAAAGACAAATATCAACATTATTAGGATCATCTGTATTTTATAGAATTACATTTTATGTCAAACTACAAAGATGCTAAATAAACCTGAACTCTAGATACATCAGCGGTCTAAAGGAGTCAAGGTCCAACATACTGCTGGGATGCAGTGGGCTTTACCTGAAGGGTCCAAACACAGAACCTTGCGGAACGCCAAATGAAACGTTAGAACGTTCATATAATTTGTCAACCAGCTCAGACAATTTGATACCACTCAGAAAAGTAAGAATTGAACCAACAGAGATACAGTATATGCATTGAGTGTACAAAACATTAGGAACACCTTCCAAATATTGAGTTGCACCCCCTTTTGCCATCAGAACAGCCTCAATTCATCAGGGCATGGACTCTACACAAGGTGTCGAAAGCGTTCCACAGGGAGGCTGGCCCATGTTAACTCCAATGCTTCCCACAGTTGTGTCAAGTTGGCTGGATGTCCTTTGGGTGGTGGACCATTCTTGATACACACAGGGAAACTGTTGAGTGTGAAAAGTCCAGCAGCGTTGCAGTTCTTGACACAAAACGGTGCACCTGGCACCTACTACCATACCCCGTTCAAAGGCACTTAAATATTTTGTCTTGCCCATTCACCCTCTGAATGGCACACATACACAATCCATGTCTCAATTGTCTCAAGGCTTAAAAATCCTTCTTTAACCTGTCCCCTCCCTGTCACGCCCTGACCTATAGAACTCTTGTTTGTTTAGTCAGGGTGTGGAAATCTATGTTATATATTCTATGTTTAGGTTCTAGTTAGTCTATTTCTATGTCTGGCCGGGTATGATTCCCAATCAGAGGCAGCTGTCGCTCATTGTCTCTGATTGGGGATCATACTTAAGTAGCCCATTGCCTACTGTGTATTGTGGGATGTTGTTCCTGTTAGGCTGGTATGTGTATAGCCGGAGGACTTCACGTTACGTCGTTTCTTGTATGTTTATTTAGTTAATAAACATGTATGCTTTTCACGCTGCACCTTGGTATGACCCGTCTCTCAACAATTGTGACACTCCCCTTCATCTACACTGATTGAAGTGGATTTAACAAGTGACATCAATAAGGGATCATAGCTTTCACCTAGTCAGTCTATGTCATGTTTTGTACACTCAGTGTATTTGACCCAAGGTCAGAGATAGTTGAGAGGATTAAGGAGGATTATGGGTTATATAATAATAATAAAAATAATAATAATGTAGCTTTATACCTGGATCATGATGTCCACATAGTCCTTTTGGTCCAGCAGACAGAGGTAGGGGTAGAGGCTGAGTCTGACGGCCTTCGGGGTGCTGCTGGCCAGGATCATCTTGCTCTCCCTCAGGGCCCCAACCAGGGCTTTGTGCCACACTAACCGCTTCTCCGCCAGCAGATCCCTCTGAAACAGTCACATACACCACCATCAGCAAGGTAATACTGCATGGTACTGTGTGGTTCTGGTGGATGAAAACATGACGAACTATGTTCCATAAGCAAGTTCTGCCTTATATCCACTTTGGACATGAGTTCAAAGTTGACATAAGGTTAAACAACAAACACATTAGATCTTTCATTTGGACTCCACTAGCTAGCCAATAATCATCTGTGGTATTCAGCATGTGTTCAGATTCAGATATGGTGAGCAAACAGAAGCGGTCTCCAGCCATGTTGTGAAACTGGGTCACCCCTCCATCCAGGGGACTGTCATATTGCCTGTCCATGCCAGAAGGAGAGAGCCCAGATGACACAGAGCAGATAGGCTGGCCTGGCCTCTAGATGACCACCCTCTCCTCAGGACAGCCCCATTAAAATACATTATCATTCTGCTGTAAATGTTGCAGAACCACCAGGGACCCTCATCCCAGTCTGAAACACTGTCTGGAGATGCAGAGAGAGTTTAAACTGTAAATGCCTGGCCCCAGATCACTGAGATAAGGGGAGAGGCCTCAACGCATAAGGTTTAAAGTTTTGACTGCTGTCTGGAGAAAAACTTTTCTCACTGCTGACACTGACTGAACATTTAAAAAATCAACATAATGAAAATATATGATTTTCTCATTGGCAATGGATTAAATAAAATTCCACCCCTTCAATATAAAGCGATTTGAGATCCTATACAAATCCAATAATTGTTCATTTCAGGATCATTAAATACAAAATAAAGCATAGTATATTTCAGTGTGTCACTATTCCATACTGTATAACTACAGCAATATATTTCAGTGTTTGGCCAGACTATACAGTGGGGAAAAAAAGTATTTAGTCAGCCACCAATTGTGCAAGTTCTCCCACTTAAAAAGATGAGAGAGGCCTGTAATTTTCATCATAGGTACAAGTCAACTATGACAGACAAAATGAGAATTTTTTTTCAAGAAAATCACATTGTAGGATTTTTAAGGAATTTATTTGCAAATGATGGTGGAAAATAAGTATTTGGTCAATAACAAACGTTTCTCAATACTTTGTTATATACCCTTTGTTGGCAATGACACAGGTCAAACGTTTTCTGTAAGTCTTCACAAGGTTTTCACACACTGTTGCTGGTATTTTGGCCCATTCCTCCATGCAGATCTCCTCTAGAGCAGTGATGTTTTGGGGCTGTCGCTGGGCAACACAGACTTTCAACTCCCTCCAAAGATTTTCTATGGGTTTGAGATCTGGAGACTGGCTAGGCCACTCCAGGACCTTGAAATGCTTCTTACGAAGCCACTCCTTCGTTGCCCGGGCGGTGTGTTTGGGATCATTGTCATGCTGAAAGACCCAGCCACGTTTCATCTGCAATGCCCTTGCTGATGGAAGGAGGTTTTCACTCAAAATCTCACGATACATGGCCCCATTCATTCTTTCCTTTACACGGATCAGTCGTCCTGGACCCTTTGCAGAAAAACAGCCCCAAAGCATGATGTACATGCTTCACAGTAGGTATGGTGTTCTTTGGATGCAACTCAGCATTCTTTGTCCTCCAATCCAGTTGAGTTTTTACCAAAAAGTTCTATTTTGGTTTCATCTGACCATATGACATTCTCCCAATCCTCTTCTGGATCATCCAAATGCACTCTAGCAAACTTCAGACGGGCCTGGACATGTACTGGCTTAAGCAGGGGGACACGTCTGGCACTGCAGGATTTGAGTCCCTGGCGGCGTAGTGTGTTACTGATGGTAGGCTTTGTTACTTTGGTCCCAGCTCTCTGCAGGTCATTCACTAGGTCCCCCCGTGTGGTTCTGGGATTTTTGCAATGCAATAAAATGCAATTTAATTACTTAAAAATCATAAAATGTGATTTTCTGGATTTTTGTTTTAGATTCCGTCTCTCACAGTTGAAGTGTACCTATGATAAAAATTACAGACCTCTACATGCTTTGTAAGTAGGAAAACCTGCAAAATCGGCAGTGTATCAAATACTTGTTCTCCCCACTGTATATATATATATATATAGAGAGAGAGAGAGAGAGAGGAAGCTGAATTGAGCTAGCTGAAGTGATCATTTTGACCCCACGGGGTGAGATCTTGCGTGGAGCCCCAGATCGAGGGAGATTATCAGTGGTCTTGTATGTCTTCCATTTCCTAATAATTGCTCCCACAGTTGATTTCTTCAAACCAAGCTGCTTACCTATTGCAGATTCAGTCTTCCCAGCCTGGTGCAGGTCTACAATTTTGTTTCTGGTGTCCTTTGACAGCTCTTTGGTCTTGGCCATAGTGGAGTTTGGAGTGTGACTGTTTGAGGTTGTGGACAGGTGTCTTTTATACTGATAACAAGTTCAAACAAGTGCCATTAATACAGGTAACGAGTGGAGGACAGAGGAGCCTCTTAAAGAAGAAGTTACAGGTCTGTGAGAGCCAGAAATCTTCCTTGTTTGTAGGTGACCAAATACTTATTTTCCACTATAATTTGCAAATAAATTCATTAAAAATCATAGTTGACGTGTACCTATGATGAAAATTACAGGCCTCTCTCATCTTTTTAAGTGGGAGAACTTGCACAATTGGTGGCTGACTAAATACTTTTTTTCCCCACTGTACGTGTAGGTGGGTGGGGCAGTTTGTTTACCATCTTGGCCATGTGTGGGGTAACAGGCTTCATGGCCTCCACAGAGTGAATGGTGATGGTGCTGGCCTGCTCCATGCTCAGCTGACGGCTGAACCTCTCCCGCAGCTCCTCCAGGTTGAAGGCCAGTTTGGGGTATTTAGCATCCGCCCTCTGAAACACACACAGGTCAGAGGATTCAGAGAGGCCATACACAGACTGGGTTTTCCAGGGAGAGACTATTACCTTGCATACTACATCACAGGAGAGAGACAATGGAAGGGAGCATACATTAAACCTAATGTCTATTATTAGAGTCAATATTAGATACATTTAGAGAACACTCACATAGCTATTTTGGAATGCGTGTGTGTGCGTGCACATTCGAGCGTGTGTCCAGGCTGTGTGTGTGTGTACAGTCCTGGCCAAAGAGAGGGTGTGTGTGTTCTAAATAATATGAGTGTGTGGTGATGGGGAGGGTTCTGTCAGGTCAGAGTCCTTAGCTGAGGTAGGGAGAAGCAGACAGATCTCAGTCGGCTGCCAACACACAGAGCATTACCCAGCCTTAATGTGATGCGTGATTTGAAGGAGTCAGGCGCAGGAGGGTAAATCACAGTATACAGAGTTTATTCCGTAATCCAGCGTAACCAGTCCAGTGCGCAAAACAGGCGCACTGGAACAAACATGCACACAGGGAAAATTCTCCGGCAATACAAAATACTGAGCTCAACCGAGCTACTAATCCTCACAATGAACAACCACCCACAAGGACAAGGGGGGCAGAGGGAACACTTAAACACGTACTAATGAGGGGATATGAACCAGGTGTGTAATTGACAAGACAAGACAAATGGAATGATGATATATGAAGCGGCAGTAGCTAGTAAGCCGGTGACGACGAACGCCGAAGCCTGCCCAAACAAGGAGGGGAGGCAGCTTCGGAGGAAGTGGTGACACTTAATTACTAGACCAGGGAACATCAACGCAGATTTTTATTGAGCAGATGGGGCCGGAACATAATTACAAATAATTTGTAGACTGCAAATTGACTTCAAGAAGCCCAAACATACATAATATTTGACTAAAACATAATAATCTCAAACCTTGCTTACATATGTATATGATCACATACTCTCGGTTGCCAGTTTATTAGGTACACCTCCCCCGTTCACGAAAATGGTTTGCTCCTACAGACAGTGAGTCACGTGCCCATGGCTTGCTATATAAAGCAGGCAGACAGGCATCGAGGCATTCAGTTACTGTTTGACAACGTTAGAATGGGCAAAACGAGTGACCTAAGCGACTTTGAGCGTGGTATGATCGTCGGTACCAGGCGCGCCGGTTCCAGTATCTTAGAAACGGCCGGCTTCCTGGGCTTTTCACGCACAACAGTGTCTAGGGTTTACAGAGAATGGTGCAACCAACAAAAAACATCCAGTAAGCGGCAGTCCTGTGGGCGAAAACAGCTCGTCGATAAGAGGTCGAAGGAGAATGGCAAGAATCGTGCAAGCTAACAGGCGGGCCACAAACAGGCAAATAACGGCGCAGTGCAACAGTGGTCTGCAGAAAGGCATCTCGGAATGCAAAACTCGTTGGTCCTTGTCACGGATGGGCTATTGCAGCAGATAACCACACCGTGTTCCACTCCTATCTGCTAAGTCGGTAAGTCAGTCCTGTGGGTCAGTTGGTAGAACATGGCACTTGCAACGCCAGGGTTGTGGGTTCGATTCCCATGGGGGACTCACTACTGTAAGTTGCTCTGGATAAGAGCGTCTGCTAAATGACAAAAATGTAAATGTAAAAAAAACAAGAAGAAGCTGCTCCAGTGGACACGCCATCACCAACACCTGGTCTGACGAAACCCAATTCCTGTTGCGTCATGCTGATGGCAGAGTCAGGATTTGGCGTAAGCAGCATGAGTCCATGGACTCATCCTGCCTGGTGTGGGGAATGTTTTCCTGGCACACGTTAGGTCCCTTGATACCAATTGAGGAACGTTTCCATGCAAAGGGGGGTCCGACCCAGTACTAGATAAACTGGCCACTGAGTGTACACCTCTCTATTATGCGTGGGAATACTTTGGAACAGATTTCCATAATTAAAATCACTTGGAGCTGATTTTCTGGTGTATTTACACCCCAAACAATTGCTTATAAATCTTGGGGGGCCAAATCAAATCCCCCGCGGTCCAAATTTGGCCAGTTGGGGAACCCTTCACTAGACGCTCAGTCTGCTGCCAACACATAGAGCATTACCCAGTCTTAATCACTAGACACTCACAGTCTGCTGTCAACACACAGAGCATTACCCAGTCTTAATCACTAGACGCTCAGTCTGCTGCCAACACACAGATCATTACCCAGTCTTAAATCACTAGACACTCAGTCTGCTGCCAACACACAGAGCATTACCCAGTCTTAATCACTAGACACTCAGTCTGCTGCAACACACAGAGCATTACCCAGTCTTAATCACTAGACACTCACAGTCTGCTGTCAACACACAGAGCATTACCCAGTCTTAATCACTAGACACTCTCAGTCTGCTGTCAACACACAGAGCATTACCCAGTCTTAATCACTAGACACTCAGTCTGCTGCAACACACAGAGCATTACCCAGTCTTAATCACTAGACACTCAGCTCCACAAGACTATAAAGCAAACAGATGGCTCATTATACTCAGTGTAATAAGGTGTAGTCGCGTCCTGTGTGCTCCATCAATTACTGTGGGCTGGTACCTTGACCCATTGGCATTTAATTTCCGAGATCAAACTGAAAATCAAATGATATGCATTTACAAAGGAGTATGGATATTCATTTTCTATATCTATAATTGGGTGGTAACACATTTAAGGTCAGTGTAGTGCTCTCTGTGTGTGTGTGTGTGTGTGTGTGTGTGTGTGTGTGTGTGTGTGTGTGTGTGTGTGGTGCTTGGAGTGAAGGCACTAAATGGACTAAGGCAGGCCCACGCCACCATTCCCCCTGTGCCTGCAGTCACCTGACAGAGAGAAAAAAGGAGGGCACAAACTAACGCTGACCAAACCCACACAGCCTCAATTAACAGCCAGTAGCTATGCAGATTAACTTCCATCCCATCACCCTCCCGTGGCCAATTAAAAAAGAAATATGCTTATACTGCATCTTTACATGCTGTTGCTTTAAGCTTAACCCGCACCAAAGGTCTGGCTGGCACCCAATTAAAACGCTCATAGAAAGTGGCAGCGCATATATCTCATTATATAAATACACAGCTGGCTTAGTGGTCCAGCTAGAATGGTACTGAGTAGGCCAACATACTGAGAGGGCCTGTGTGCTTTTACATGTTGTCATTTATTATTGAAAGAGGCCATCTGGGTATTATCAGTTAACACATCATAGAGGGGTTGATGTACGGTGTCTCTTTATTAACCCGGGAGACACAGGAAGAGACACAGTAAATCTGTCCTCAAAGGAGAGGCTGCTTAGACACTATTGGACAGCAGCAAAAACAAAGCTAAAGGTTACGCAGGAGATAAATCACTTGGTCATCGGCTGTATTGCACTAAAGCATGGCACAATACTACCTTCTCTGTTGAGTAGATGGGCTCTTAAGTCTTTTTTTAAGAGCAAGCTTTGCTGCTGAGGAACTACAGTATATACACTGATGTATTAGGACGCATACATTTACATTTTAGTCATTTATCACACGCTCTTATCTTATTACATTCTGTTTCAGTGTGTCTATGGCAGTTCATGCTGGGCCATGAGACAGAACTGAATAATAAGTATTTGTTCATGTGCATTGTTCTTTGCATGTTTTGAATTGTGTCATATTGTTGTTGCTGCCCAGGGCAGAGATTGTCCAGACAGGGAGCAGTGCCATGCGATGCCCGGCTATCAGCGTGGACCAGAATGGGACAACTACCTCCTCCCTTTCCTTCTCCTCCTCTCCTCACTATCTCTGTCTTCTAGCTAGGGCCCCTGGCAAAGGCAGAACTGTCAGCTAAACCGTAGCTCAGGGCAGGAGAGGGCACCAACATTACTGAGTGTGCGCATAATAATATAAATGAAATATCCCCCTCACAGGAGAACACAGTATCTCCAATCAATGACAATCTCCAAACACTAGATCAAACTGCATTTCTTACAACTTCATCAAATTTCCAAATAGTATCTAGTGTATATACACTGCTCAAAAAAATAAAGGGAACACTTAAACAACACAATGTAGCTCCAAGTCAATCACACTTCTGTGAAATCAAACTGTCCACTTAGGAAGCAACACTGATTGACAATACATTTCACATGCTGTTGTGCAAATGGAATAGACAACAGGTGGAAATTATAGGCAATTAGCAAGACACCCCCAATAAAGGACTGGTTTTGCATGTGGTGACCACAGACCACTTCTCAGTTCCTATGCTTCCTGGCTGATGTTTTGGTCACTTTTGAATGCTGGCGGTGCTTTCACTCTAGTGGTAGCATGAGACGGAGTCTACAACCCACACAAGTGGCTCAGGTAGTGCAGCTCATCCAGGATGGCACATCAATGCGAGCTGTGGCAAGAAGGTTTGCTGTGTCTGTCAGCGTAGTGTCCAGAGCATGGAGGCGCTACCAGGAGACAGGCCAGTACATCAGGAGACGTGGAGGAGGCCGTAGGAGGGCAACAACCCAGAAGCAGGACTGCTACCTCCGCCTTTGTGCAAGGAGGAGCAGGAGGAGCACTGCCAGAGCCCTGCAAAATGACCTCCAGCAGGCCACAAATGTGCATGTGTCTGCTCAAACGGTCAGAAACAGACTCCATGAGGGTGGTATGAGGGCCCGACGTCCACAGGTGGGGGTTGTGCTTACAGCCCAACACCGTGCAGGACGTTTGGCATTTGCCAGAGAACACCAAGATTGGCAAATTCGCCACTGGCGCCCTGTGCTCTTCACAGATGAAAGCAGGTTCACACTGAGCACATGTGACAGACGTGACAGACTCTGGAGACGCCGTGGAGAACGTTCTGCTGCCTGCAACATCCTCCAGCATGACCGGTTTGGCGGTGCGTCAGTCATGGTGTGGGGTGGCATTTCTTTGGGGGGGCCGCACAGCCCACCATGTGCTCGCCAGAGGTAGCCTGACTGCCATTAGGTACCGAGATGAGATCCTCAGACCCCTTGTGAGACCATATGCTGGTGCGGTTGGCCCTGGGTTCCTCCTAATGCAAGACAATGCTAGACCTCATGTGGCTGGAGTGTGTCAGCAGTTCCTGCAAGAGGAAGGCATTGATGCTATGGACTGGCCCGCCCGTTCCCCAGACCTGAATCCAATTGAGCACATCTGGGACATCATGTCTCGCTCCATCCACCAACGGCAGGTTGCACCACAGACTGTCCAGGAGTTGGCGGATGCTTTAGTCCAGGTCTGGGAGGAGATCCCTCAGGAGACCATCCGCCACCTCATCAGGAGCATGCCCAGGCGTTGTAGGGAGGTCATACAGGCACGTGGAGGTCACACACACTACTGAGCCTCATTTTGACTTGTTTTAAAGACATTACATCAAAGTTGGATCAGCCTGTAGTGTGGTTTTCCACTTAAATTTTGAGGTTGACTCCAAATCCAGACCTCCATGGGTTGATAAATTTGATTTCCATTGATCATTTTTGTGTGATTTTGTTGTCAGCACATTCAACTATGTAAAGAAAAAAGTATTTAATACAATTATTTAATTCATTCAGATCTAGGATGTGTTATTTTAGTGTTCCCTTAATTTTTTTGAGCAGTGTATATTCTTCTAATGCGCTTGTGCTGACAGTCAGTTTTGAGACTTCTCATGAGATGGTGTTGTGAAAACTTGGCACTGAGTTAAAAACAACTCTCCCTTACACTGATTCTGTTGCAAAATGTTTTGTCTGTTGCAAACCGTTTACTCCAAACGGAAACCGTTTTGCAACGAATTTGGTCAAATTCAGGTTTCATTCAATTTGCTCTGTTTGCTTCCGTTTGGTTCATAAACGGTAAATGGTTTCTGCTGCACGACATAATTAAAAAATGTGTATGTGACCAACACAACTTGATTTGATTTGATTAATACACCCATGGACTGAGAAAAAGCCCGTTATGTGTCAGACAGCATGGCCGCATGACAGCGAGGGGGACAGAGAAACATTTCTGTCTCCACCAATGGAAATGGTGTTCTATTCTATTTCATTCTAGTCCAGTCACTATAGATTCAATAACTATTATATTTTACTCTACTCATAATAATACATAATAATAATTTATTACATTTATATAGCGCTTTCATAATAGAAATCTCAAAATGCTTCACAAGCAAAAATTTTTTTTAAAGGACAGGTCTGGTCAAGCAATAGATGCCAAGTCTCTGAATGCTGCATCCTCTGCAGATGGGTTGAGGCGTCTACTCTACTCATATGTTGACATGTGTCCTACCTCTGTGTAGAAGTCTTTGACCAGCGGTGAGGAGCAGGTGTGCAGGACAGTGTTGATGCTGGGTTGAAAGTCTGGTTCCACGGTGTTGATGGCCCTCAGCACCATGTCCCTCTCATCCTGCCTGAACACACAGAGACTGAACAGCTCTTCCACACGCAGGCCATCCTCTTTCATCTGACGCAGAACCCTGAGGACAAAGACAGGAACCACAATGTCAGAGACAAGATAGCAAACCTCAGTATTTCCTACAGAGTTGCATTTTGCCATAGGCCTATTTCTTTCAAATATCCATTACTTACAGATGACACAAGAGCCTTGGGGATGGATAAAGGCAATGGATGGATTACAAGTGTTGATAATCTTTAGGTAATATTATCTTAATTGCTTGAAGTAAAAAGTTAGGAATGCACTTTCATCCGCATAAAAAAACATAGAAGTAAACTTTTTGACCTTGGTCTTCATAAGGTGAATGGGCCCTAATATCTGATCTAGTTTACTGAGGCCCCATGGTGACTTCATTATATTTAAAACACCTCGGCTCCGATATCATTATGCATGGCTTTATTACGCTGAATGACAATGTCAGCATAACAAACATAATATTTGCCCCAGAAGTATTGGAAATATTAGGCAGTCCACAGACAGATGGTCATGGAGAACGTCGATGTCATGCTTATTCAAATGATGTCATCCAGAGACTCCACACCTGCCATGAATGGACTGTTCAATTCAGGAGATAGCAATGTGCACACAGCCAGTGGAATACAGAATGTAGTGTATGGAGCAACAACTGAAGCTGAAAAGGGAGGGAGGCTAATTCAAAGCGGACCGTTGGATAACCGATGGAGCCTTTGTGAACAAAACAAGAGACAAAGTTGAAGTGTACTACTAAGCTAAGTCAACCTGAATGTCTGAGAAGAAGCATGTTATGTGTCAGACAGCATGGCAGGGAGAGGGCCAAAGAGACACATTGCTGTCTCCAATAATGGAAATAATGTTCTATTTTATTTCATTCTAGTCGAGTTACTATAGATTCAAGAATGATTCTATTTTCCTCTACTCATGGGATGAGGTGTCTACCCTATTCTACTCTTGGGTAAACGTATCCTATATGTGACTGTTTCAGAGCACTGTATGGATGCTTAACATATCTGCCATCTGTCAATAGGTAGGAAAAGTTAGGTTGTGGCATGTGATGTGTAACACCTCGATGTAACCCAGAGACAGAGGGCCATGGTGGGCTTATGTGTTAGCACTGCCCTCTAGTGGAGTAAGAGAGAACACTGCGACACTGTGACAGACAAACGGATGGGGTATTGGAGGGGGGAAGATTTGTCATCAATGAGAGAATATTCCTTTGCCCTCCACACCTTTCTGCAAGACAGTAATTAAATAACAAGACCTTAATTACCTTGTGCTGGAAATCCTGCTTAAATGTGCCCTTGAGCAAGGCACTTAACCCTAATTGCTCATGTAAGTCGCTCTGGATAAGAGCGTCTGCTAAATGACTATAAAAAAATAATTAAAAAAACACCCATCAGCCCCTCATCAGACTAACACAATTAGCAGCGTCCATCCACACAGCCACCACTCCAGTTAAATTCTCCAGGCATTCACAGAACCAAACAGAACCAAACATTTTTGTGTCACCCTGATTTCTTTGCATGTTTTGGGTATCGTTAAAATACTTCTGGTCAGGAGCGACAGATTGAATTGGCTTTTAAAGTCTTCTCCCTGTACTGTTTAATATGTCATTTTCTCAGCCTTGTTCTCTCAGTGTTGTCTGGAGGAACAAAGAGACTGGAGAGAGAGGCGGGGATAACACTGCTATCAGCCCACGCAGTGTAGATCAGCACAGGGAGCTGACAAGTGTACACCAAGAAGACGATGATGATGGAGATATATATACAGTGGGGGAAAAAAGTATTTAGTCAGCCACCAATTGTGCAAGTTCTCCCACTTAAAAAGATGAGAGAGGCCTGTAATTTCCATCATAGGTACACATCAACTATGACAGACAAAATTACAATTTTTTTTCCAGAAAATCACATTGTAGGATTTTTAATTAATTTATTTGCAAATGATGGTGGAAAATAAGTATTTGGTCAATAACAAAAGTTTCTCAATATTTTGTTATATACCCTTTGTTGGCAATGACACAGGTCAAACGTTTTCTGTAAGTCTTCACAAGGTTTTCACACACTGTTGCTGCTATTTTGGCCCATTCCTCCATGCAGATCTCCTCTAGAGCAGTGATGTTTTGGGGCTGTCGCTGGGCAACACGGACTTTCAACTCCCTCCAAAGATTTTCTATGGGGTTGAGATCTGGAGACTGGCTAGGCCACTCCAGGACCTTGAAATGCTTCTTACGAAGCCACTCCTTCGTTGCCCGGGCGGTGTGTTTGGGATCATTGTCATGCTGAAAAACCCAGCCACGTTTCATCTGCAATGCCCTTGCTGATGGAAGGAGGTTTTCACTCAAAATCTCACGATACATGGCCCCATTCATTCTTTCCTTTACACGGATCAGTCGTCCTGGTCCCTTTGCAGAAAAACAGCCACAAAGCATGATGTTTCCACCCCCATGCTTCACAGTAGGTATGGTGTTCTTTGGATGCAACTCAGCATTCTTTGTCCTCCAAACACGACAAGTTGAGTTTTTACCAAAAAGTTATATTTTGGTTTCATCTGACCATATGACATTCTCCCAATCCTCTTCTGGATCATCCAAATGCACTCTAGCAAACTTCAGACGGGCCTGGACATGTACTGGCTTAAGCAGGGGGACACGTCTGGCACTCCCTGGTGGCGTAGTGTGTTACTGATGGTAGGCTTTGTTACTTTGGTCCCAGCTCTCTGCAGGTCATTCACTAGGTCCCCCCGTGTGGTTCTGGGATTTTTGCAATGCAATAAAATGCAATTGAATGACTTAAAAATCATAAAATGTGATTTTCTGGATTTTTGTTTTAGATTCCGTCTCTCACAGTTGAAGTGTACCTATGATAAAAATTACAGACCTCTACATGCTTTGTAAGTAGGAAAACCTGCAAAATCGGCAGTGTATCAAATACTTGTTCTCCCCACTGTATATATATATATATAGAGAGAGAGAGAGAGAGGAAGCTGAATTGAGCTAGCTGAAGCTAAACTTTAGTTGTGTAGGAATGAGATTTGCTTTAAAAGGACGCTAGTCGCCAGGCACAGTGCCACTGTGGACAATGGCAACCATATCAGGCCAGGAGATACAGTACGGCCAGAGACAGAAAGAGAGAGGGGGAACTGGAGACGGACAGGGGAAGGGGAGGAAGAACAGCGTGAGAGAAAGATGTAATGGCTGGGCTGAAGAGTGAGCAAGAAAGCACCACCGCAAAACAACAAATGTCATTGGTATCACCATACAGTGATCGATGGACCAACCAGCTGGCCCTATCCACCCCTACCGCTCTGCAACCTGCTCTGTCATTGGGCCACGCTGCATAGGGTGATATCCTCAGGGGGAACAGTAGAGTAGGGAGGGATAGCTGGAGACAAGAGGGTCAGCATCATGATAGTCTGAAAGACCACTTGAAACGAAAACATAACTTTCACCACAACCACAGACTGACCAAGGGTCAACTCAGGATTCTCTGCAGTGACTCTGTATTCAAACAAACTGCAGTTCTACACAACAAGGCTAGAAACCAAATCTGATAGAACAGTCTTTGTGTTATGAATTCCAATAATTTTACCAGCCAGTTTTTGCAGATACATTTCTTAAATGTCCTTTTGAATGAATTAGCCTAACGTCCTAGTCAGCACATTGACATTGACAAATTGAGTTTCACCAAGCCTCCAAATAGTCTGTGTTATTTCCTTGTCCAATAAGCATCATCAAATTACTGACAGCAGGCTGTTAACAGCCAAACACATACAGTATCAATCACAATCCATTTGGGCTGACTGAAATCCATTTGGCCCCGTCTCTGTATAGTCAGTCAGCAGATTGGCCAACATCAGATAGGGACATTCATTAAGATAGACCAAGTCCTGGGAGAGCTAGAAGTTACATATGGCGATGCTTCATAATAAAAAAAGTATAATAACAAAAATAAATAAATAATATATTTTGACAGGGAGTCATACTGAGACTAGGGTCTCTTTCACAGATGAGCCGTGTATTCACATCAATACACATCAATATACACACATCAAAAAATCGAATCAAATCAAATGTTTAAAAAAAAACATTAGATAAAAAAATCATAAGAAATAAAAGTAACAAATAATTAAAGAGCAGCAGTAAAATAACAGTAGCGAGGTTATATACAGGGGGTACCGGTACCGAGTCAATGTGCGGGGGCACCGGTTAGTCGAGGTAATTGAGGTAATGTGTGCCTCCATTCTAAATTTTATGCAATAAATCTGTCTGGAGGAAGCATGCAGTCACTGACACTGCTACTGGCCTAAACTCAATATCACTCATCATTGGAGACTTCTCATTCAGAATGCCTTACGTACTGACCACCATCCATTCTGCTGTCCTTGAGGAGAAAAGGCTAGATTGAATGAGTCACCTGGATGAGACAGTAGCTGCTATCCTGACACTCATCAACTACTCTGCTACAGTATTCACAACTTCCCAAGCTTCCGTTCAGTTGGTCAAGAGTCGAGACAGTTGAAAACACTACATAGCAGGAGCATAGAAAGATATGCCAGAAGGATGAATTGACCATTGATAAAACAACATGGTGAAGGATGTGCAGATAATAACCAGTCCACTTGAAAACACTTTCCTCCACTTGGTTACTGTGGAGACCACAATAGGCCCATAGATAGTGATGGAGGAGAGCAGGAAATGAGGGGTCAGGGAGGCTGGACTACAACACTTGTCCTGCCCAGTGCCTCCTCACTTCCAGGATAGACGCTTCGCTGGCACCCATAACACCTCTCCACACACAGCTGGCCCACGTGCTCAGCCCTCAACAATGCCCCAGTCAACAACGTATTACAGGAACTATAATGGCAGCTTCCTCTAGACTAGAGGGTATTGAGTGGCCAGGTGCTAGCCAGGGTAGAGCGGTAGAAAAAAAGAAGGCCAGAAATGTTGATGATCTCATATTTAAACAGTGTTGAAATCCCAGTATGTCTAGACACGCTCGTTAACACTGGATCACAGAGGAAGCTAGAATAAAGAGAAACATGAACCGCAAAGCTAATAGGAGAGTCTGACATCTAGTGGGAAACTCTGGCTACACATGCACTGGCCATCTAGTAATGATTATCCAAGACAACAACCAATTCTCTTACACATTCTCAGCCCACTTTCCAACGCAGTCTTGAATGTCTGGGCATTGTTTTGTTTTACAGTCAAATACTATCATATTTATCTAATGTCAAAAAGTTCCAGATGAACCTAGAGTTACAGTAATGAGTTAAGGTCTGTAAATGGCTGTGTCTGTGGGTTAGCCTACCTGTTGATGACCTTTGGAGAACAGTTAGGGGTTCGGCCCATACACTCCAATGCAGCACAGTAGGAGCTGAGGTTAGGCTTCAGACCTGCCTCTTCTACCAGAATGAACATACGCCCAATCTGGTTCAAAGAGCCCTGTAGTTGTCCACATGGAGAATAAGGAGGTAATGCAGAATTTCTACACAAGTCTCTAAAATGTATTAGAATTCTACAATTTTAATACAAGAGTGAGCAGCACTTACCTTTTTGGCCCAGACCCTCATCATGATGTTGTAGAGTCCTATGTTGAGCAGGTTGCGCCGGCTGATCATGCGGTGGTGAGTGAGCAGGAGGTGGTGGGCTCGGTCGATGTCGCCACAGAACACACAGGCCTCCAGGTAGCACTGCACACTAGTCTGGACGTCCCTGTACACCCCGTCCTCGCTGTTATCCTGCACGAGCTTCGGGCTGGCTGACATAGCCCACTGGTTAAGCTTCCTCTCTAACTTCTCCACCTCAGCCATCTCCTGGGCCTTGGCCTCTGCCTTCCTCTCCAGCTCAGCCAGCTCCTGGTCCCTGGCCTCAGCCTCAGACAACTCAGGAGCTGGCTCCTTTGAGGCTTTCCCCTTTCGTTTGGCTTTTCTAATAAGCACAGTTGCAGCAGCAACCGGTGCAGCTGCCACAGTTGGCTCTTGGTTTTTCAGAGTCTTGCTCTTTTTAGAGGTTGATGCAGTCTTTTTTCCTGCTTTTGTCAATATGTTTTTTTGTGAGGTACCTGGTAGCATTAGTTTGCCTTTTCTGCTTTTCACAGGTTTATTCTCTATGCCTAGCTTCTGCTTCAGTTTCTTTGTTTTAGTCTTCTTCTCCTGACTCAGTTTCTCCATCCAGCGGGATTTGGAGGCTGAAGCATCTTTGCCCCCTCCCTTACCAGTCTGTCCCCCTCCCTTACTAATAGTCTGTCCCACCGTGGGCACCTCAGTCCTCTCCCCAGAACATTTTTTGTGACTCTTCCCTGAAGAAGCCCCTCTCCCTGACTTGGTAGCTTTGACAAATTGTACCTTTGCATGTTGGACATCTAGAACGATGTCAGATTGGAGTTGCTGGATTCTGGCTTCAAGCACTGCAAAACAAAATGGGAGAGAGAAAATACTAGCATTGTGATATAATAGAAAACAAACATATAAAAGCATTTGAGGGATCACATGCATGATAAAAGGAATTCATTACAAACCATCTAACAGCTGAGATTGTTCCCATACTCGTTTTTTACCATCCTCTTTCTTTGGGATCAGAGCTGAGACATGTCTTCGTTGTGATGTCCATGGTGGCTCTGTTAGAAGACGGTTGTGAGCATTACTTTGACAAAAACAGAGAATTACTATATATACAGTACCAGTCAAAAGTTTGGACACACCTACTCATTCAAGGGTTTTTCTTTATTTTTACTATTTTCTACATTCTAGAATAATAGTGAAGACATCAAAACTATGAAATAACACATATGGAATCATGTGGTCCTCTGTAGCTCTGCTGGTAGAGCACGGCGCTTGTAACGCCAAGGTAGTGGGTTCGATCCCCGGGACCACCCACACACAAAAATGTTTTTATGCGCGCATGACTGTAAGTCGCTTTAGATAAAAGTGTCTGCTAAATGGCATATTATATTATATTATGTAGTAAGCAACAAAGTGTTTAACAAACCAAAATATATTTTATATTTGAGATTCTTCAAAGTAGCCACCCTTTGCCTTGATGACACCTTTGCATTCTCTCAACCAGCTTCATGAGGTAGTCACCTGGAATGCATTTCAATTAACAGGTGTGCCTTGTTAAAAGTTAATTTGTGGAATTTCTTTCCTTCTTAATGCGTTTCTGCCAATCAGTTGTGTTGTGACAAGGTAGGGGTGGTTTACAGAAGATATCCCTATTGGGTAAAAAACCAAGTCCATATTATAGCAAGAACAGCTCAAATAAGCAAAGAGGAACTTTAAGACATGAAGATCAGTCAGTACGGAACATTTCAAGAATTTTAAAAGTTTCTTCAAGTGCAGTCGCAAAAACCATCAAGTGCTATGATGAAACTGGCTCTCATGAGGACCACCACAGGAAAGGAAGACCCAGAGTTACCTCTGCTGCAGAGGATAACTTAATTAGAGTTAACTGCACTTCAGATTGCAGCCCAATTAAATGCTTCACAGAGTTCAAGTAACAGACACATCTCAACATCAACTGTTCAGAGGAGACTGCGTGAATCAGGCCTTCGTGGTCGAATTGCTGCAAAGAAACCACTGCTAAAGGACACCAATAAGAATAAGAGACTTGCTTCTACATCTGCATTGCTTGCTGTTTGGGGTGTTAGGCTGGGTATCTGTATAGCACTTTGTGACATCTGCTGATGTAAAAAGGGCTTTATAAATCAAATTTGATTGATTGATTGATTGACTTGCTTGGGCCAAGAAACATGAGCAATGGACATTAGACAGGTGGAAATCTGTCCTTTGGTCTGATGAGTCAAAATGTGAGATTTTTGGTTCCAACCGCCGTGTCTTTGTGAGACGCATAGTAGGTGAACAGATGATCTCCACATGTGTGGTTCCCACCGTGAAGCATGGAGGAGGAGGTGTGATGGTGTGGGGATGCTTTGCTGGTAACACTGTCTGTGATTTTTTTTAGAATTCAAGGCACACTTAACCAGCATGGTTACCACAGCATTCTGCAGCGATACGCCATCCCATCTGGTTTGCGCTTAGTGGGACTATCATTTGTTTTTCAACAGGACAATGACCCAAAACACACCTCCAGGCTGTGTAAGGGCTATTTGACCAAGAAGGAGAGTGATGGAGTGCTGCATCAGATGACATGGCCTCCACAATCACCCAACCTCAACCCAATTGAGATAAGTTGGACCGGAGTGAAGGAAAAGTAGCCCACAAGTACTCAGCATATGTGGGAACTCCTTCATGACTGTTGGAGAAGCATTCCTCATGAAGCTGGTTGAGAGAATGCCAAGAGTGTGCAAAGCTGTCATCAAGGCAAAGGGTGGCTACTTTGAAGAATCTCACATATAAAATATATTTTGATTTGTTTAACACTTTTTTGGTTACTACATTATTCCATATGTGTTATTTCATAGTTTTGATGTCTTCACTATTATTCTACAATGTAGAAAATAGTAAAAAATAAAGAAAAACCCTTGAATGAGTAAGTGTGTCCAAACTTTTGACTGGTACTGTATATGTGCAAAAACATTTTTTGCAGGCAATATTTTAGGGTGGGCCCAGGCTCCTTAGGCAGAAGCATGTGGACGTCAATTAGTACATGAACCAGGGGTGGTCGGTCAGGGATTTTACCCTATGACAACAATGTCAGTTTGCAACAAGCTATTGCTCACGTATACCCTTTAATCAAATATTATTGGAAAGCTTGCATTCACAGTTATCCATCAAACATATTTTTGGAATGTTCAGGTCAACAGTAATTTGATCTTTGACCTCATACATATCAAAATTACCTGTATAAATGGCTTTTAAAATGAAACCCTGATACATTTTAAACTTTGTTTGACAAGTGGTTCTGAAAGATCATGAAACTACCTTTCAAATTATATATAATATAGCCAACTTTGAAAGCACCAGCTACAACTACTGTTTAAAAATTGACCATATTGTGCCATTGCCATTAGAATGTTGGAAGCGTAGCCATAAAGTTCCATGTAATGTGGCAGCAATGTTTGGGGATTTTAACTTTGGTGGCAGAGGCACCAAATTGCACACACACAGCTAGAACAGGGTTTTTAATAGATTTGTAGATACAGGGCCATCACAGAATTCACCCATTAACCCCACAGAAGCCTTTTTCCAATATGTCCACCATACAATTCAATGGGGTCTTATTGGACAACACCACATGATCATACCTGTATGAAATACAATTGTAGTATGCCCAGAAATATATTGAAATGTTCAAAGCAATGTAGAATTATTTAACATCCTTATATATATAGCACACCTGGCTCATGTGGTTGTGTATTATACATCACTATTAACATTTCAATATATTTTTGGGCATACTACAATTATATTTCATACAGGTACAGTCATGCGAAATTGTGAAATAAGAGCCCATTGAGTTGTTTGGCAGCCATATTGGAAAGGGCTTCTGTGGGGCTAATGAGTGAATTCTGTGATAGACCTGTATCTACACATCTTTTTAAACCCTGTTCTTGCTCTGTATGTGCAATTTGGTGCCTATTTCACCAAAGTTACAATCCAAAAACATAGCTGCCCTATTACATGGATTTCTATGGCTAAGCTCCCAACATTCTAATGTCAATGGCACAATATTGGCGATTTTTAAACAATAGCTGTAGCTGGTGCTTTCAAAGTTGGTTATATTACATATCATTTGAAAGGTAATTTCATGACCTTTCAGAACCACTTGTCATACAAAGTTTTAAATGTATCAGGGTTTCTGTTTTAAAGCCATTTAAACTGGTAATTCTGATATATACCCTAGAGGTAAAACAATTCTGTTAACCTGAACTTTCTGAAAATGTGTCTGATGGATAATTGTGAATCTAAAATGTCCAATGATTAAAGGTTATAAGCGAGCAATAGCTTGTTGTATACTGCCATAGTTTGTCATAGGCTTACCTGATTAAATAAAGGTGGGGGAAAAATGAATGTGATGGAGGAATGAAATAAAGACTGATAACACAGAGAAAGCTGCCATTGCTGCACTGCTATGACACATTTTCCAACTATAGGGACATGGACCTTCAAAACAAATCACTATGAGACATGACAGCCCAAATGTGGGGGTCTGGCTCATGGACAAAATGTGCTATTTCAAAACATTCCAACTCATAGGTAGATGGTTGACTTGAGTCAAGTAATTTGCCATTTAGTACGGATTAGCAAAGTCTTGAAAATAAATGTATATATTGGCATTTTCATCAGCCAACGACCTCTGATGTAAGTAATGTAACGTCACCCATGATGATCGCTAGCTAACAACTGTTTCAAAGTTAACTAGCTAGCTACATGGCTACAAAAACCACGACAGGATTGAGGGGGTGGCTGGTCAGTTAATTTAGCTAACGTTACAAACAAGCTGTATACATTGAGATATATCACAAGTGATATTCAGTGCGCGTTCCAGGTCTGACAGCACTGTCTGAATTATGAATTCTGCATGTTTGAGCACCCGTCCCGTTGACTTAACTTAGTTAGAGCGAGGGACAACACAAGATATACCTGATATTCGTCTTTCAACGTTATTCCGGTGTGTAAGAAAGTAGTGGCAACGGTCAGCATTTGACACACGACGAACACTTCTTTCCAACAGTATTCGACCACTCAGACACTTTGGTAAGGCACACAGTCTCAAAAGTGACATGTTTACATAATAACCGCATTACACTTCTCCACACTAGGCTGCCATCTTGAATTAGACAAAGCTAATCGAACACAAAGGCGCAGAGTACAGGCACAGATAGAAGACTACTAATATATCGAAGTGTAGATTTTGAAACAAGACAGTGATGTTTATGTATTGAAAGGAGTGTAGAATATTATTTGTTAAAGAAATATAAATGTAAATATTCAATTTGTGCAATTTGTACTGAGTGTACAAAACATTAGGAACACCTTTCTAACAGGGGCGGTGTGTTCATTAGGGCGATATGGGCGACGCACTGCCAAACGGGAAAAGGAAGGGATTTTTTTCTAATCCATTATATCACGGCAACAGTAGTTATCAGTGTTCTAATCTAGACGTCTGATCTGCCACTAAATGTCCAATCAGGCTAAAGTCGTGCTTCAAATGGCCCCGCCCCTTTTGGGGCGATTTCAGTCAGGTTGAAAATCGCCCAGGGGTCTCTCAGACTATCATGTAAAATCAATTTTTTTCAAATATCAGAGCTTTCAATACAATCTCTATGGGTTTCTGAGGGCTTGCACTTACGCGCTTTCGTCATACGTAACATAACCATGAACGTAACTAAGAAAAGAGCGGGTAGCAGCGTCAATCAATTCACGTACTACTATCAACATGGCTAGCGTTCAGTGCAACTCGATTGTCTCTTTGAAAGAAGTTCACATCAAAGACCATTCAAAACGAGCTACTGGAGTGTATGCTAGCGGTCATGAGGGAACATATTGTGGAGGAGGTGAAGTCGGCGAACTTCGTAGCTATCCAAGCTGACGAGACCACGGACGTTTCTACACAGACACAGCTGGTGCTTGTGCTGAGGTACATAGATAGCAACCACAAAGTGCAGGAGCGCTTTTTTGAGTTCCTTCCCATCTCGGAATCAACCTCAGTCTCAATCGCCAGTGTGCTTTTGGAGAGACTGAACGGTCTTTTTGCCGACGACGTGAAAGTCAAACTGTGGTGCACTGGCACTGTACCAGGTTCTCATGAGCTACAACCTCCAGGAGACGTTCTCTGAGACTGTGACTCTGTTGAACATCCTCATAACTACTCCCATGACAACAGCTGAAGCTGAGAGATGTTTCTCAACTTTGACACGAGTTAAGACATTCCTGCGAAATTCAATGGGCCAGGAACGTCTGAATGCACTGGCCATGCTTTCCATGGAGAGGGAACTAGTCCTCAGCATGCCTGATTTCAATGAGAAAGTCATTGACCGCTTTGCTGCATTGAAAGAGAGAAGAGAACAGTTTCAGTACAAGTAATGTAGCCTCTCTCTCTCTTTGTCCCTCCCTGTCTGTCTCTTTAACACACACACGCCCAAATCAGTTCACAGTTGATGTTGTTTAAAATAGTTATTTTTCATTTTAAAAAAAGTAAAAAAATAATAATAATCTGTTCATGTTCATTTTTACAAATCTATACAATTGGCCAGAATATGGTTGTTCATATTTACAAATCTATACAATTGGCCAGAATATGGTTGTTCATTTTTACAAAGCCATACAGATAGCTGTGTTTACCTTTTTCTAGAAATTATTTTCAAATTCTGTTTTCAGGCAAAATGTCTATCACTGTTCATTTTCACAAATCTATACAAGAGGGCAGAATATGGAAGTCTATAAAAATTTCTTATTACCAATAACTTGCATCAATGTTTTCAGTAGCCTCTATCAAAAGCTCCTGCTTGCTTGTTGTGAATTATGCTCAGGTGCACATATTTCCAATTCAACCATGAGGCAAAAAATGTGGTAAAAGCTCTTGTTGATCCTGCAATCTGAACAAATACCAAGATGCTGTATTTTCAGCTGATATTTCATTTGTTTATGGAAATGCATATTGTTTATGCAGTGTTGAGGAATGTGAAAGAACACCCTTGATTATTTTTACTGTGATAACTTATTTTGCTTTTGTAAGCCAACACTTTTGAGATCAGTCAATAAATGCTTCTGGCATTGACTTATATGCTGCCCCTGTCTTCATGTTGTTGCTGGACATATGTTTTTTTAAATGTGTGTAGGTCACCTAAATCATCAGAAAAATTGCCCCCCCTGAGAATTTTTTCAGGAGCCGCCACTGCTTTCTAATATTGCGTTGAACACCCTTTGGCCCGCAGAACAGCCTCAATTCATTGGGGCATGGACTCTACAAGGTGTCGAAACAGTTGTGTCAAGTTGGCTGGATGTCCTTTGGGTGGTGGACCATTCTTGATACACATGGGGAACTGTTGAGGGTGAAAACCCGGCAGCGTTACAGTTCTTGACACACACAAACCGGTGCTCCTGGCACCTACTACCATACTCAGTTCAAAGTCACTTAAATATTTTGTCTTGCCCAGTCACCGTAGGAATGGTACACATACACAATCCATGTCACTTGGGCTCCCGAGTGGCGCAGCGGTCTAAGGCACTGCATCTCAGTGCTTGAGGTATCACTACAGACCCCCTGGTTCGATTCCAGGCTGTATCACAACCGGCCATGATTGGGAGTCCCATAGGGCGGTGCACAATTGGCCCAGCGTCGTCCGGGTTTGGCCGGTGTAGGCCGTCATTGTATATAAGAATTTGTCTTGCCTAGTTAAATAAAAAAATGTCTCAAGGCTTAAAAATAATTATTTAACCTGTCTCCTCCCCTTCAACTATACTGATTGAAGTGGTTTTAACAGGTGACATCAATAATGGATCAGAGCTTTCACCTGGATTCACCTGGCCACTATGTCATGGAAAGAGCAGGTGTTCGTAATGTTTTCTATACTCAGTGTATATGAAACATGTGTTTAAAGGCTCAGTGGAGTCAAAAAATATATATAATTGTATTCGTCACATGCTCCGAATACAACAGGTGTAGTAGACCTTACCGTGAAATGCTTACTTACAAGCCCTTAACCAACAATGAAGTTCAAGGAATAGAGTTAAGAAAATATTTACTAAATAAACTAAAGTAAAAAATAAGATAAAAAGTAAAACAATAAAATAACAATAACGAGGCTATATACAGGGGGTACCGGTACTAAGTCAATGTGCGGGGGTACAGGTTAGTCAAAGTAATTTGTACATGTAGGTAGGGGTAAAGTGTCAATGCATAGATAATAAACAGCAAGTAGCAGCAGTGTAAAATCAAAGGGGGGGTGAGTGTCAATGTAAATTGTCCGGGTGGCCATTTCATTAATTGTTCAGCAGTCTTATGGCTTTGGGGTAGAAGCTGTTAAAGAGACTTTTGGACCTAGACTTGGCGCGCCGGTATCGCTTGCCGTGCGGTAGCAGAGAGAACAGTCTATGACTTGGGTGACTGGTCTTTGACCATTTTTTGGACCTTCCTCTGACACCGCCTAGTATATAGGTCCTGGACGGCAGGAAGCTTGGCCTCAGTGATGTACTGGGCCGTACGCACTACCCTCTGTAGCGTCTTACGGTCGGATGCCTAGCAGTTGCCATACCAGGCGGTGATGCAACCGGTCAGGATGCTCTCGATGGTGCAGCTGTATAACTTTTTGAGGATCTGGAGACATTTGCATTACATTTTAGTCATTTAGCAGACGCTCTTATCCAGAGCGACTTACAGTTAGTGAGTGCATAAATTTTTCATACCCATGCCAAATCTTTTCAGTCTCCTGAGGGGGAAAGGGGTTGTCGTACCCTCTTCACGACTGTCTTGGTGTATTTGGACCATGATAGTTTGTTGGTGATGTGGACACCAAGGAACTTGAAACTCTCGACCCGCTCCACTACAGCCCCGTCAATGTTATTGGGGGCCTGTTCAGCCCTCCATTTCCTGTAGTCCACAATCAGCTCGTTTGTCTTGCTCATATTGAGGGAGAGGTTGTTGTCCTGGCACCACATTGCCAGGTCTCTGACCTCCTCCCTATTGGCAGTCTCATCGTTGTCGGTGATCAGGCCTACCACTGTTGTGTCGTCAGCAAACTTAATGATGGTGTTGGAGTCGTGCTTGGCTACGCAGTCGTGGGTGAACAGGGAGTACAGGAGGAGACTATGCACGCACCCCTGAGGGGCCCCAGTGTTGAGGATCAGCGTGGCAGATGTGTTGTTGCCTACCCTTACTACCTGGGGGCCAGTTGCAGAGGGAGGTGTTTAGTCCCAAGGTCCTTAGCGTAGTGATGAGCTTTGAAGACACTATGGTGTTGAACGCTGAGCTGTAGTCAATGAACAGCATTCTCACATAGGTGTTCCTTTTGTCCAGGTGGGCAAGGGCAGTGTGGAGTGCGATTGAGATTGCGCCATCTGAGGATCTGTTGGGGCGGTATGCGAATTGGAGTGAGTCTAGGGTTTCCGGGATGATGGTGTTGATGTGAGTCATGACCAGCCTTTCAAAGTACTTCATGGCTACCGACGTGAGTGCTACGGGGCGGTAGTCATTTAAGCAGGTTACCTTCGCTTTCTTGGGCACAAGGACTATGGTGATCTGCTTGAAACATGTAGGTATTACAGACTCGGTCAGGGAGAGGTTGAAAATGTCAGTGAAGACACTTGCCATTTGGTCCGCGCATTCTCTGAGTACACGTCCTGGTAACCCGTCTGGCCCCGCAGCCTTTTGAATGTTGACCTGATTAAAGGTCTTGCTCACGTCAGCTACGGAGAGTGTGATCACACAGTCGTCCGGAACAGCTGTGCTCTCATGCACGCTTCAGTGTTGCTTTCCTTGACGCAAGCATAAAAGGCATTTAGCTCGTCTGGTAGGCTCGCGTCACTGGGCAGCTCGTGGCTGGGTTTCCCTTTGTAGTCCTTAATAGTTTGCAAGCCCTACCACATCTGACGAGCGTGTAGTAGGATTCAATTTTAGTCCTGTATTGATGCTTTGCCTGTTTGATGGTTCATCTGAGGGCATAGCGGGACTTCTTATAAGATTCCGGATTAGTGTCCCGCTCCTTGAAAGCGGACGCTCTAGCCTTTAGCTCAGTGCGTTTGTGGCCTATAATCCATGGCTTCTGGTTGTGATATGTTCGCACGGTCACTATGTGGACGACATCGTCGATGCACTTATTGATGAAGCCGGTGACTGAGGTGGTATACTCCTCAATGCCATTGGATGAATCCCGGAACATATTCCAGTCTGTACTAGCAAAACAGTCCTGTAGCGTAGCATCCGCGTCATCTGACCACTTCCGTATTGAGCGAGGACAAGGGGTTTCAAACATGTGTGTGACCTATATCACCTATAGGTGGCAGCCTTACCATAAAATAAGTTGAACAAAGGTCAAACTAGAGGTCATACATAAGTGGTCTTGCGGGTACTATCATGTCTTCGTTTGAGTGAGAAATTGCCACATCATATAAAGACCCACAACCTTTTGGATGGCTTCCAACCACCACTGGTCAACTTCTAAAACACATTTGAACTGACTCTCCATGTTGTCAGTGTGTAATTACAATGTAATAAATAATATATGTATTTGTCATGTACTTCGTAAACAACAGGTGTGGACCAACAGTGAAATGCTTACTTAAAGGGCCCTTCCCAACATTGCAGAGAGAAAGAAAATAGAGAAATAATTGAAAAGTAAAACACGTAATTATAAAAGTAATAATAGATATTAGTAACGATAACTTGGCTATTTACAAGGGGTACCAGTACTGAGTCGATGTGCAGTGGTACGAGGTAATTAAGGTAGATATGTACATATAACTAGGAATAAAGCAACAGATAGTAAACAGTAGCAGCAGTGTCTGTGATAACTCAAAAAAGTTAGTGCAAAAAGGGTAAATGCATATAGTCCGGGTAGCTATTTGGTTAACTATTTAACTAACTATTTAGCAGTCTTATAGCTTGGGGGTAAAAACTGTTCAGGTCCTGTTGGTTCCAGACTTGGTGCATAAGTACCGCTTCCCATGCAGTAACAGAGAGAACAGTCTATGACTTGAGTGGCTGGAGTCTGAACATTTTTAGGGTCTTCCTCTGACACCAATTAATAGGGCTACCATGTTGACCTGATACTATGGAAAATAATCATATAATTTATGTTGGTAAATAACTTCAAGTTATGAATGATGCACCTGAACCTTACCTGACTCATTTGAGCTTCCTAATTAGTTAGGGAACCAATAAGAGACATTGTCTGGTCTTTTGAGATTCATATAAACAGTCCAGTCTCTACTATGCACTGCAAAATACTATTGTGAGTCTTGTCATTTTTAGAAGTCTACAAGATATCATCTTTGGAAAATGGAATATTGTTTATTCAATATCATGCTCAGCATACCATTTTAAACAAATGCACAGTGCTTTCTGCAGTACAATACAATTAAAATGATACACACTCCATCTGAATGGTATCTTTTTTCATAGGCCCTTTTCATTGTATCTTAAATCGAAGTAATGCAGAACATAAATTCTACATCTTTCTAATAGCATGCATTCCGTTTGACCTAACAAGTGTCAGATTCCTCTTGTCACCTCTAAAGCATTCTTTAAGACTTGTACAGCCTTTTGTGTAAGGCGCTGGAAGTTAACATAAGTACTACTTGAGAGGCCAGGCTGGGAAATGAGGTCCAGGCAATGAGGTGGTGGCTGGGATCACAGTCACATCGGTTGGTGTCTGCTGCTGAGATGTAGGTGAGGATGAGGAGGTGTTTGTTGCTATGGTTCACAAGAAGGGCCCCTCGACATGCTCGTTTGATGTGGTCGCCCTCTGTCAGCGGCTGGCTCTTTGCGCTGGTGTGACAGTCATTGCCGGGTGAGTGACTGTCAATGCCTGGGCCAACAAAAGGGGAGAAGACAGCCATTCATGGTCCTGATAATAGCCAGGCCAGGACAAGGCTGTCATTCTCACACACTTTGATCATATGGATTCTTTGCACACCTTTGTAGGGGCTCCCTTTTTGTTTTACAGATGGACGCTGTTTTGAAAGTTCACCTGGCCCAGGAAACTTGACGGAGGTGCTTTGTGAAAGGCTTGTGTTGGTAAATGCTTTTGGCATGTGTGTGTGTGCCTCTCAGATGGAACAAGTGACATTCCCCCTGTGGAAAGAAACTAGGGTTTTTCTAGACGGCTGCATGCTTTCGGCTGTCCGACTGCATGACATCCTAGAGGAGTCGTTCTTGGACATGTCAGATATTAGTCATCATGTTGAAATGGTCAAGAAAACATATTTAGGAAATGATTGCGTGTGTACTGGACAGTATATGTACAGTATATGCATGGCCACATACAGTAGGAATTATGTTTTCGTTGGTCACATTACATCAGTATTTCTACCTAACCTCTGGTCTTGCATGATTTTTGGGCCTCTGTAGCTCAATTGGTGGAGCATGGCGCTTGTAACGCCAGGGTAGTCGGTTCGATCCCCGGGACCACCCATACGTAAAAATGTATGCGCACGTGACTGTAAGTCGCTTTGGATAAAAGCATCTGCTAAATGGCATATTATATTATATTATTTTTGCCAATACTGCCATAAATAATGTTTTAATGACATAACTTTCTTTTATTTGTTGTTTGCCACACAGATTGAGCAAATATTTAAAGTAAGAGTGTCAACAGGGAATTAATACAAACATATTGACCATTCTGACTGACTCATACCACTCTCACAGGGTTTCCCACACAGAGAGGGGGAGGTACATTCAGACGGTTTGAATTATGGAGTCATCTATGCTGGTATTTACAAGTGCTACTTAATGGAATAATGGCTCTGACTACAGAGGCACAGGTAGCAGTTTGCCTTTGTGATGCTTAGTTATTTCCATCACCGTACTTAATGTTAGACTCAAAGTATCCTTTTGGTTCTTGTCCAAACCCTCTGAAGGGTAGTAAAATGCTGAGCCAGCACAGGTCTTTACAGTAACTACGTCGACATACCGCTATCTCTGTCTCTCACTTTATCAGTGCTCTGATTATCTGATTTGGTATCACAGATGTGCAAAATCATGGCTACTTAATCACACCTGACATGTCTATTTTCTTCTTCTTCAAAAAGCCACAGTTTGTGCTATCGCTCGGGATCTGCTCCTGCCATCCTGGGAGGATGAGGATGGCTTCTGGATCTCTCAGAACAGTTCAGTCCATCAGATAGGTGCCCCATTTATCACCAGGCCACCAACAATAGACAATAGTCATGAAGCAGGATATGCAAATGAACCGTGCTCTGACTAGGGCACAGTGAGGTGGTGGTCTGATCAGTTCCTGAATGAGTCCCGGATGTTTACTCAGTCACCCACAGTGCGCAGCACAGAGATATCAAGAACATCTGCATTGGTCCAAACTGGCAGGAAGTCGACAAGTGACGACAGACGAATTGCATAAACACAGAAGTTGTAATAATGTATTAGCATGGCATTGTATTTTAACAGTATTTCCCTTTTGTGAATTTAGTACATTTACATTTTAGTCATTTAGCAGACGCTCTTATCCAGAGCGACTTACAGTTAGTGAGTGCATACATTATTTTTTTTCATACTGCCCCCCTGTGGAAATCGAACCCACAACCCTGGCTTTGCAAGCGCCTTGCTCTACCAACTGTACATTTCCCTAAAGCTGGTAGGCCTACAAAAAGAGGCTAACTAGAGCAATGTGAAGGGACTTATATACTACGAATGTAAATCTGTCTTTTAATATTTGGATAAATAACAAAAGAGCAGAATGATCATATACTTAAAAAGCAAGAGGTCAGGGGTGATCAACTGAAAGGAGATCAGAGAGAGAGAGAGAGAGAGTCCAAAAACAGGGAGTGAAGTGAGTCAGTGGAGTTAGCAAGAGAGAGAAAACAATTAATAATAGGATCTGTTACTGAGGGATTGTCAGTGCTAAGAGGGAGGTCGAGTTTCAGGCCTTTTTGAAGACTTTGAGGGTACAAAACAGGACTCATTACAGAGATATTATCTCCATTCATACACTTACAGAGCCGCTTGGATCCCTGCTGGGAAAGATTAGGTTCCTTTGCTTGTGAACATCCACCTCTGGTGCCCAGGCTGCAGAGCTTTCTCAGCTCAGGGCGCACCCTGGCCTGGAGACGCAACGTGGGAGCTGACTGAAAGCCTTATGCAGGGGAGAGGGGAGAGGGGAGAGGGGAGAGGGGAGAGGGGAGAGGGGAGAGGGGAGGGCTCAAACTACCAAAAAGCAAGCCCTTTCTCATTTGGAGAGAGAGCTGCGTCACACCAGAAGGGCCCCCACCTGCTACTGATCTCTGAGTTTAGCATTTGCCTTGTAATTTAGGATAGGGAACCAATGAGCTTTGTTTCTTAACGATCATCACATTGACTAAAGTCTTGAATGGACTTGGATTCTGTCATATAGGCGTGCTGTTTTTAATGTTATACTGCATGTGTCATTCTAGAATGTCTTGCACTGGTAACTGAGAATAAAGCACAGTGATAAATATACAGGGTTCTGGTTAAATATGACAAAATAATTGAACAATGCAACATTCTTTCAAGCACCATATCCTCATGGAAATATCAAGACAACTTTATTTAGGGGCATTCATATTCTACCTCTACAATAATGTATCAATAGCTAAGGATACTGTAGGTCTATAGTCAAGCCACAGACAGCAATACATGAGTGTGTGTCTCGCTTGGATCAAGGACACCACAAAGCAATCTACTGCCACATCTGACATTCAGATGCGGACAGAAATGTTGTTCTTGACCTCCAGGGCAGACTTACTTTTAAGTAAGAAGTTATACAGTACATAGCATGATTGTATGATTTTAATTATGGGTAATTTTCAGAGAGGAAGGGCAACTGGAGCTTCCTGGGGGTGCAGGCCGCATGAAAGAGTTCCCTCTCCATGAAGTGGAAATAGGGACGACCAAGCAGCTGGCATACGAATGAAGTGGAAATAGAAGAGTTATCATAGAAATTAGCTTAAAGATGCATTAAAATCAAATAGAAAGACCCCTTACCCCAGTTATTTTAGCATTTGTTTCAAATAAAGGTATGTAGGCCTACACACCCACAGCATGATGCAAAGTCTACCAGCCACAGCTGAAGGTACAGTTGAAGTCGGAAGTTTACATACACTTAGGTTGGAGTCATTAAAACACGTTTTTCAACCACTCCACAAATTTCTTGTTAATAAACGACAGTTTTGGCAAGTCGGTTAGGACATCGACTTTGTGCATGACACAAGTAATTTTTCCAACAACTGTTTACAGACAGATTATTTCACTTATAATTCACTTTACACACACTAAATTGACTGTGCCTTTAAACAGCTTGGAAAATTCCTGAAAATTATGTCATGGCTTTAGAAGCTTCTGATAGGCTAATTGACATGATTTTAGTCAATTGGAGGTGTACCTGTGGATGTATTTCAAGGCCTACCTTCAAACTCAGTGCCTCTTTGCTTGACATCATGGGAAAATCAAAAGAAATCAGCCAAGACCTCAGACAAAAAATGGTAGACCTCCACAAGTCTGGTTCATCCTTGCGAGCAATTTCCAAATGCCTGAAGGTACCATGTTCATCTGTACAAACAATACTACGCAAGTATAAACACCATGAGACCACGCAGCCGTCATACCGCTGAGGAAGGAGACGCGTTCTGTCTTCTAGAGATGAACGTACTTTGGTGCGAAAAGTGCAAATCAATCCCAGAACAACAGCAAAGGACCTTGTGAAGATGCTGGAGGAAACAAGTACAAAAGTATCTATATCCACAGTAAAACGAGTCCTATAACGACATAACCTGAAAGGCCGCTCAGCAAGGAAAAAGCCACAACTCCAAAACCCCCATAAAAAAGCCGGACTACGGTTTGCAACTGCACATGTGGACAAAGATCGTACTTTTTGGAGAAATGTCCTCTGGTCTGATGAAACACAAATAGAACTGTTTTGCCATAATGACCATCGTTATGTTTGGAGGAAAAAGGGGAATGCTTGCAAGCCGAAGTACACCATCCCAACCGTGAAGCACGGGGGTGGCAGCATCATGCTGTGGGGGTGCTTTGCTGCAGGAGGGACTGGTGCACTTCACAAAATAGATGGCATCATGAGGAAGGAAAATTATGTGGATATATTGAAGCAACATCTCAAGACATCAGTCAGGAAGTTAAAGCTTGGTCGCAAATGGGTCTTCCAAATGGAATATGACCCCAAGCATACTTCCAAAGTTGTGGCAAAATGGCTTAAGGACAACAAAGTCAAGGTATTGGAGTGGCCATCACAAAGCCCTGACCTCAATCCTATAGAACATTTGTGGGCAGAACTGAAAAAGCTGTGCGAGCAAGGAGGCCTACAAACCTGACTCAGTTACACCAGCTCTGTCAGGAGGAATGGGCCAAAATTCACCCAATTTATTGTGGGAAGCTTGTGGAAGGCTACCTGAAACGTTTGACCCAAGTTAAACAATTTAAAGGCAATGCTACCAAATACTAATTGAGTGTATGTAAACTTCTGACCCTCTCGGAATGTGATGAAAGAAATAAAGCTGAAAGAAATAATTCTCTCTACTATTATTCTGACATTTCACATTCTTAAAATAAAGTGGTGATCCTAACTGACCTAAGACAGGACATTTTTACTAGGATTAAATATCAGGATTTGTGAAAAACTGAGTTTAAATGTATTTGGCTAAGGTGTATGTAAACTTCCGACTTCAACTGTAGATGTATAAGCTTCACTGATTACAATTAGATTAGCATATTTGTATTTAGATTCACACATAATTGAACAGCCATAAGCAAAGCCAGCTGTGATAGAAGGTCTTCTAGCACTTTAGAGGACATTGAAGAATATTGTTTTCCATTACAGTGCTGATAGAGAAAGCTGGAGCACCCTACAACAATTACACAGGCAAGTCTACGAACATTCATCTGTCCTGATAACTGTTAAAACATTTTTGAAGATGGGGAAACAGTTTCATACAATGCTAACAAAAAACACATCCCCAATGTGTGCTGTGCTCTCCCAGCCCAGGCTCCTCCAGTCTGGCAACAGCACAGGCAGGCAGCGACAATGGATTCCACAGGGTGGAAAGAAAGAGAGTTTGAAGGAAAGAAGGAATAAACCTACTGGAAGTCAAGAGACACTGCAGAGTGGTTTAATTGGGGGTGAAATACAGATTTTTACTGGGGCCCATGCAGATAAATAGAGAGAGACGTTTTGACGAGGAACTCCACAGTATCTAATGGCCAGAACAAGCAGGTAGACAGGAATGGCTGCCAGGGGTTAGGGGGTTGAGGGCTGGGGGGGAGAGAGAGGGCAGCTGGCCTCTGTCTGACTGGTCTTTTATTTACATTTTAGTCATTTAGCAGATGCTCTTATCCAGAGCGACTTACAGTTAGTGAGTGCATACATTTTCATACTGGCCCCCCATGGGAAACGAACCCACAACCCTGGTGTTGCAAGCACCATGCTCTACCAACTGAGCTACAGGGGACTTTATGAAGAGAGACGGGGAGAGGGGGGGGTAAAGGGACAGCCAAGCTTCTGGGAAGTCACTGTTGTCCTCTCTGTGCACGCACCCCTCAAACACACTTCCACCCCTGGACACCGTGGTCGCCCTGGGGCGGTACACATCATTGAAATCGTGACCCTTTTAAAAGGAAGTAAGTGCTGCACTAACTGGATAGACTCACTTTAAAACATGTGCTGTGGAGCGCTGCGGCTGTTCTCACAGCAGATGCTCCTAGCACCCTCGGCTGGCGGAATCAGATGATAGTGAATATTTCATTTGGTTTTACTTTGGTGTAAAAAAAAAAGGTCAACACATAGCCAGTTACAGTTTTGTCCTCGTTTCATTATTAATTATTAGCATACAGTAAACTTGAGCCACTTTTCAAAAACCATCAGGAATAAACTGAAGGAGTGAGGACAGGACAGCATATGGACAGTTTTGACAAATTTGAATGGAATACATTAGGTAACAGCAGGGCCGGCCCCAGGAATAAACAGTTGCTTAGGGCCCCCAGCCGTGGCCTCCCCTTCAGCTACACTGATTGAAGTGGATTTAACAGGTGACATCAATGAGGGATCATAGCTTCCACCTGGATTCACCTGGTCAGTCTATGTCATGGAAAGAGCAGGTGTTCCTAATTTTGTGTACGCTCAGTGTATATACAGGTATATATACATATTTTTTGGAACTCAAAACTTACTGTTGACAGTTAGACTAGTAGAATACACAAGGTGCAAGTTCGAAATGTGGTTGTGCATCAGCAGTTTTTCTCTTGTTATGTCAGTCAGTAACAGTCACTCAATTAGCCATGTCAACTAACTATTTTTAGATTGGTAAGTTAGTCTAGCCAGCTATCTAATCATGGCTGTATACCGACAGGCTCACAGGGCACGTTCCCAGGGGCTCTGACCTCAAGGGGGCCCCCATTGATTTTGTTAGCCACTCAGATATCATTAACATGGCATAAGTCATGGCAAAATGTGTAGAATTGCAGGAAATTAGCTTTAACACTGTAAAACTTTATTTCCACCCCATGGCAAAATGTGTAGAATTACAGGAAAAAGCTGTAAAACTGCAATTTTCCTCTCTCTGTCCCATTGCAAAAGAAGTAGAATTGCATGAAATGTATTATAACATTGCAAAATGTTCTCTCTGCCCCATGTGTGTAGAACAGAATACATTTTTTTCTCTACGACCCATGGCAAAATGTGTAGAATTGCAGGAAATTAATTTTAAAACTTTAATATTTCTCTCCGCCGTTAAGAGGCGGGCCACCAAAATTGTTTGCCTGCGCGGTGGGGGCACCCCGCAACCAAATCTAGCTTAGGGGCCCCAAAAGCTAGGGCCGGCCCTGAGGTGACATATTCATTTCTTTGAACCCAATGACTCAGTCCTGATTTACAGCCTGATTATGACAACAGACAGACAGAGTGTGAAGTTGTTAAAAAGGTGTTCACCATTACCACCCTGGTCTCACAAATCAGAGGTGAACATCAGAAACCACCTCATAGAAATATTAACACAGGGATCAGAAAGACTCCTCTGCCGTTGTTTCCGACATCTTGATGCAAAACGGCAAAAACTAAAGCCCTCTTTAATCTGTCCCATGTGTCTACAAACAGTCCAGTCACAGGTGTCACAAAAGGCCCCCTTCCATGTCACTTTACAATAATGGAGTTACCTTCTCACTGCTGACCTAGGATAATTCCTCATCATCTTCAAGCGCTGGGACAACAAAGGTGTTTGACTTAACACTTTCCAGTTGACACTTTCCATGGAGCAATAAAACCTACAGGTAGCTGGCTAATGGCTATCTAGGAACCCCTAATGGCTTTCTAGGAACCCCTAATGGCTTTCTAGGAACCACGATTAGGAGAAAAAGGCTACATTAAGAAATGATAAAAGGGAGATGGTGCAAAGCCTCTCTCGTTTATTTCAAATAGTTATCAATGATTGTGGCCCCACCCCTCTCCTTTCAACTCCCCAGATGCAAGCCCTGCCCAGGATAAAATGCAGGACAAGCCCAAGCCTCCTATTCCACACAGGAGAAGGGACGGACTGCACAGGAGAGAGTGGGGACATTCATTTACTGCTTCACTGCTTCATACAGGCAGACAGACCAGACACTCACTCACTGACTGCCTCTCTCACTCACTTACTCTCTCACACTCACTAGCTGTTGCCTCTTTCTCTCTTCCTCATACATACTCTGTCTCTCTCACTCTCCCTTCCTCTCACTCTGCCTCTCTCACTCACATATACACAGACATACACACACACTCTCTCCCTCTCTGTCTCTCTCTCTGTTTCTCTCTCTCGCTCTACACACACACATTCTGTCTGTGACTCTCTCTCCCTATTGCACTCCTACACACACTTACACACAGTCACTCACTCTCTCTCACTCAAGTCATTCTCAGCCACAAGTACAGACAAGCACCGTGTTCCAGTCCAGCTGGAGAGAGAAGCATCGCAAGGTGCACACATCGCAGGACAGGACACTGGCTGACTCTGCAGCTGGAAAGAAGGACACAAGCCAAAAGGAACAGAACAAGGAAAACAACAGAAAATAACAGATGACTTTTGGCAATGGAATTACAAAATAAATAGTTTTTGGGGACATAGTGAGTAAATAGAGGCTGAGAGAGAAAGAAGAGGAGTTTATCATTAGACAGACAAGTAAAGAGGCCAACTCATCTGTGACAGAGGGCTGGTTGGAAGCCCAGGTTCCTCTCTGCTCTGTTGACTGGTCCTCAGTGACAGGGTCTGCTACTTCCTTGATCATCACCCCTTCCCACCTTCAGAGAGAGAGACCACTCGACGGGACCACACAGCCTGGGTCTCCAGCCAGCCAGCATGCTTACTGCCTGTGCAAGGTGCACCTTGGGAGTCTGACCCACCATGTGCAGATGGAAGCCACCCGTCGCCGGACTCAGTCCTGACCTCGCTGCCATTGGCACTGCCCACACCGGGCTTCCGCCCCTGCCCAGCGCTGCCTCCCTCCGCCTGGTGTGCCTCACCCTGCTGCTGGTGGCTGGCACGGCTCTGGGGGGCTGCCCACCTGGGGTAGGGCATGAGCCCCTCCAAGTACTGGCGAGGGGCATTAACTGCTCATGGACACTGGAGCGGCACACACGCAGTTACAATCACCTAGAGGGCGACGTCCGACTACGGCGTCTCTACTCCGCCAACAAGTTCTTTCTCTGTATCGACAAAACGGGCAAGGTGGACGGCACCAGACGGAAAAACTACGCTGAAAGTGAGTAAGCTGGAACTATCTCCTCTTTCTATCTCTCCTATGTGACGGAGAAGGGGTGGGATGCCCATGACACTGTACTATATTTTATGGTGGTGTGAACTCTCATCTTGCTACTTTTATAGTGGTTTATAGGAGTTTCACTGGTTTGTATCTGCCTGTCGCTTCTATTTATGTTGTGTTTGGAGCGGGAGGCGTTGCTAGGTAAACTGGGAATACCCAGTGTGGATTAAACCACCTCATGGGAAACCCGGCACTGTGTTTACAGCAAGGCAGACTTTGTGCGTCAGTTGGTCATGCAAACTGGGCTTGGGAAAAAAGCTTCAATATCACAGGGGATTAACTTGTCGAAACTGTGTTGAAAGTCCTCTGGTTCAAGGGGCAGCAATATTCTATTTCTCAAAGTTTTCTCACCGATTTTGTTGAGTGCTTGTTAGGGGAATTGTCAGGATAATTAGGAGCCTCTGTGATATAAACTGTTAAGTACAGAACCGGAATCAGCCGCTAACAAAGATCACGTGTGTGTGAAAACTTCAGACCAGAGAGCTGGCTTCACTTACACATACAGCAGGTGCATTGGGGTCGCCAGCGCTGTATAATTTACACTAGATACTCAGAGAATTTCTACATACCCATGCAAAGTGTAAAGTCTTCTTACACATACATATCAATCAAGGATCTTCAAAAAAATGCCTTGAACAGATCAGATCTTTCAACAGCTGTTATTATCTCATCTCAGTATGTTAAATTTCCCCAGATTAGATTGCACTGTATCTGATGTTAGTCTATAAGGTGAATGCACCAATTTGTAAGTCGCTCTGGATAAGAGCGTCTGCTAAATGACGTAAATGTAAATGTAAATGTAAATGTAGTAATAGGGACACTTGAGAGGAGGGCAGTGCACTGGGCATAGGTGTCACTCACTCCATGATCTCCATCAATGGTGTCTTTCAGACTGTTGACCAGGACAGACGTGTTGTCTCTGGTCATGAACTGACCTCCCAGTGGCCACTGGACAGCCTTGAGAGGTTTATGCCTTTGACGGTTATATTTATGTATTTAGTCGTTAATGCCTTTTTACGCAAGTGGGTGAGTCAGGGTTTTTCCATGCTACCGAGGTAACAGCAGGGACTGCCCAGTCAGTCTGCCACTGTGTACAGCCTTATAACAGTCGGCTGACATTTGTGAACCTGCCGGGGCTACTAGACTACTCATCTGGCAGACAGTTTTATACCTCACACACACACAACATAAATTCACATTGACTTGAATTATCACAATTCTAAATTGTGCTGGTGTTTGTTTTCATGTAGGTGGTTTAGATGTCAGACATAATCATAAAATGTTACTCTCTCAGGCCATGCTTATGTTTGACACTTTAAATTCAGATTGGAGCAGGAGTGGAAATAAGGAATTGGCTTCGCAATGGAAGTTATTAAGAGGACTGCAGCTACATGAAACTGTTTCATGCAGGAAAGCAGCAAAAGTGATGCATCTGGATTGGGAGATGTGTGGCTTTCCATGGTCTTGTCAGAAGTGCTTAGTCAGTTGTACAGAGTGGTTCCCCATGAAAATGTGCAGCCCCCAAATGCAATGCTCTCATACTCTTTAACCACCATCCTCTCATTTCCTGCCCTGGAAAGAACGGTTCTCTATGAACACTACAGCACAGTGAGGGTGTGTACCTGCCTGCACCCCTAAAGCTGCACCCTGCCAAACCAGTGGTCATTCGGCCTTGAAATTAGTGAAATGGACCTTATGGTCGTGATGTGGTCATACCTCACAATGAGACGATCTGGCCTGGTCTATTCTCAGGTCCAGTTTGGGTTCTACGTTACCACAGGTCATTGCACCTAGAGAATTCCTTGATATTGATACGGTCACTATGCTATAGATTGGAGAAGGATGACTGGGCGGAAGCTCTGCATTTTTAATGAGTTTCCATTGACACAGATACAAGACTGCAGCCGCAGTACGACTGTCTCGGTGAAAAGAGAGTACATATCTTTAAGTGGCTTGGCAGGCACAGTAGATTTTTGTCTTGAGTTTACAAAAATGTCTCAAGTGTCTAATAAAACATAAAGAAACAGCAATTACTTTATTATCCAAACATAGATGTAATGTAACCAAATTCTATGAACACATCACACATGAGCACATCACACATGAGCACATCACACATGAGCACACGCACACGCACACACACAAACAGACACACACACACACACACACACATTCACACACACACATTCACACCTCTCACCCGTAGCAGACCCCTTTCTCCTTCCCACATGTTTTAATGTTGCTGGTGTGAGTGGGGAAGCACAGCTCAGCAGGGCCCTGAATGCTGTCCAGTGCGAGAAACCTCCTTGTTCTCTGTGTTGCGGTCTGTCAACACGGCTACGTTGCCCCGACAGCCCTGCTACGCCCTCGCCTCACTCAGTTTTTCCAGCCCCTGCTCCCAACCTCTCAGGTGTAAAAACAGTTGGAATTAGTCTGCTAATTGAGGTTGGAAAATATTGTATCAATCCCAGTGGACCAGAGTATGGAACAGCTGAAGGAAGAGGCAGGGACTCAGAGAGATGGAAGGTACTGAGGGAGAGAGAAAGAGAGAGAGTGAGAGAGAGAGAGAGAGAGAGAGAGAGAGAGAGAGAGAGAGAGAGAGAGAGAGAGAGAGAGAGAGAGAGAGAGAGAGCGAGAGAGAGAGAGAGAGAGAGAGAGAGAGAGAGAGCGAGAGAGAGAGAGAGAGCGCGAGAGAGAGAGAGAGAGAGCGAGAGAGCGAGAGAGAGAGGGAGGGAGGGAGAGAGAGAGAGAGAGAGAGAGAGAGAGAGAGAGCGAGAGAGCGAGAGAGAGAGAGAGAGAGAGAGAGAGAGAGAGAGAGATAGCGAGAGAGAGAGAGAGAGAGAGAGAGAGAGAGAGAGAGAGAGAGAGAGAGAGAGAGAGAGTCCGCAGTGGAATATTACACTGAATGACTAAATTATCTGTGGTATATATTGAAATGTAACACTTGTACTGGTCTGGACACGATTTGTGGGCCAGATGTCAATTGCCTATTTTTATTAAATAATTTCAAAGGTGAGTTCTGTCTGATACAGTAGCATCCTGTTCTGTCCTGTTGCTTCTGAGCACATAGGTCATGTATCAATTCCTGAAACGTGTTATTGTCGCAGCCAGACCTAATCCCCACAGGCCACAGCTCTTTAAAGTATTTCTAAAACAAATTATCTAGATACCCATCAGCCATGATAAAGTGCCTGCCAAACCAAGCCAATGGCGGATAGCTTGCAAAAACCACACTGGCAAAGTAGGCCTTCATATGATTACAAACTACCGTGTCACCAAGGCACAAACATTTGCATGTTGTACTAATAATGAGAAGAGAGAGATTTATTTTTGACTGATTGGGGTTCAACATGTTTTTCTTTTTAGCAAATGGTGGAGGTACAATGATCGAAGGGACAAACAAATAAAGGTGTTTACAAAAGCTCTAAAAGTTGTTACACATCATATCCTGTCCCAGGTCATGGGTCATATCTTACTAATTGGGCTCCCGAGTGGCGCAGCGGTCTAAGGCACTGCATCTCAGTGCTTGAGGTGTCACTACAGACCCCCTGGTTCGATTCCACAACCGGCCGTGATTGGGAGTCCCATAGGGCGGCGCAGGATTGGCCCAGCGTCGTCCGGGTTTGGCCGGTGTAGGCCGTCATTGTAAATAAGAATTTGTTCTTAACTGACTTGCCTAGTTAAAAAAATATATAATAATAATAATTAAGCAGAGCACAACAGCTGTCGAGGCCGGACCCTCCTCCACACTATAAACCACAGCAGTCAAACAAAAGCTGCCAAGAACCGACCCACCAGATTGGAAGTGATGCAGACAATCCCACGGGGGGCCAGTATAAAAAAAATTAAAATAATATGTATTCACTAACTGTAAGTCGCTCTGGATAAGAGCGTCTGCTAAATGACTAAAATGTATGTAAATGTAATTACATTGATGGAAGTTACAATCTATCTGCAACATTAAAGCTGATCTACCCCCTAAAGAATACATTTATAAAATCGCTGTTAGGGACCAATAAAATCCCAACACGATGTTTGATGTCCCTCGGACAGCCTTAGTCCAGTTGAAAATACATATATGATGATTATGCTTGGCCAACCTTGTTTTCTTCCTTTTTCCTTTTTTCTCAGGTCAGGTCCCCATGAAATATAGTTGGCAGGCACGCCAATGTATGAGCCATTTTCACGTCTCACTTGAAAAGGATGCACTGTTGAAATTAAGGGTGTGTGTGGCTAAGGGCATCAAACAGTTGAGCGGCCTCCAGGCTATGACACCGCGTTCAACCTGAGGAAATAAGGCCACGTGACAAGTATAATCCGAGAAATCACTTACATTAAAATATGCCTGCTTCGCTATGTGCCAATTTGCTGTTTTACCTTTCTTCATCTGTGCCGTTTTCACTGGGAGGAGGTGTGTCCTGTTTACCATATTTCCCTTGAGTTTAGCTTTGCAACATCTCGCTGTTTGTTGTAAGACTTTTCCTTTGCAATGAGTTCATGAGTATTTGACTTGGACCTGGCCCACGGGAAGAAAATCTTCCACCCCTTTAGAATATGATGTGGAAATGATTTAAACCCGTTTGAGAGAGGGGAAACTGTCACGCACCGACCAGAGAATGACTGGGTTGAACTTGAATTGGGCACATTTGAATGGACAGGATAAATTATTTTGCAGGCATCTACATAGCTGCTTGTAAAGACCTTAACAATCTTTCATGTTTAGTATCTAAAATACCAGTTTATTTATGTTTATTGTAGCTATAAGATAGTGACCTTTTTAGAAAGAGAGAGAAAGAGAGCAAGAGAGAAAGAGAAAGACAAAGAGAAAGAGAAAGAGAGAGAAATATATACAGTACCAGTCAAAAGTTTGGACACACCTACTCATTCAAGGTTTTTTTTTCTTTATTTTTACTATTTTCTGCATTGTAGAATAATAGTGAAGACATCAAAACTATGACATAACACATAAGGAATCATGTATTAACCAAAAAAGTGTTAAACAAATCATAATATATTTTATATTTGAGATTCTTCAAAGTAGTCACCCTTTGCCTTGATGACAGCTTTGCACACTCTTGGCATTCTCTCAACCAGCTTCACCTGGAATGCTTTTCCAACATTCTTGAAGGAGTTCCCACATATGCTGAAAACTTGTTTGCTGCTTTTCATTCACTCTGCCGTTCGACTCATCCCAAACCATCTCAATTGGATTGAGGTCGGGGGATTATGGAGGCCAGGTCATCTGATGCAGCACTCCATCACTCTGCTTCTTGGTCAAATAGCCCTTACAAAGCCTGGAGGTGTGTTGGGTCATTGTCCTGTTGAAAAACAAATGATAGTCCCACTAAGTGCAAACCAGATGGGATGGCGTATCACTGCAGAATGCTGTGATAGCCATGCTTGTTAAGTATGCCTTGAATTCTAAATAAATCACAGACCGTGTCACCAGCAAAGCACCCCCACACCATAACACCTCCTCCTCCATGCTTTACGGTGGGAACCACACATGCAGAGATCATCCGTTCACCCACACCGCGTCTCACAAAGACATGGCGGTTGGAACCAAAAATCTACAATTTGGACTCCAGACCAAAGGACAAATTTCCATGTCCATTGCTCTTGTTTGTTGACCCAAGCAGGTCTCTTCTTCTTATTGGTGTCCTTTAGTAGTGGTTTATTTGCAGCAATTTGACCATGAAGGCCTGATTCACACAGTTCCCTCTGAACAGTTGATGTTGAGATGTGTCTGTTACTTGAACTCTGTGAAGCATTTATTTGGGCTACAATTTCTGAGGCTGGTAACTCTAATGAACTTATCCTCTGCAGCAAAGGTAACTCTGGGTCTTCCATTCCTGTGGCGGTCCTGAGTAAAGGGTCTGAATGCTTATGTAAATGTGATATTTCCAATTCTTTAAAAATACATTTTCAAAAATGCTTTCGGAATTCTCTCTCTCTCTCTCTCTCTCTCTCTCTCTCTCTCTCTCTCTCTCTCTCTCTCTCTCTCTCTCTCTCTCTCTCTCTCTCTCTCTCTCTCTCTCCTCTCTCTCTCCTCCTCTCTCCTCTCTCTCTCTCTCTATATATATATATATATATATATATATATATAGAGAGAGAGAGAGAGAAAGAGAGGACAGTAAAACTGACCTATCATTGGTGTAAACATGCAGGTAGTGTGGACACCTGAGTTTTTAAATGTGATTCTGTCTGTGAAGTTATTTTATCCTTATTGATGATGTTCCTGATACTGAACCAAGGCAGGAATCCCAAACATTGACTGAATGACTTGTTTATTTCCCTATTTCCCAAATGTATTGTATAACATGTTTTTATTTCCTTGCTTTGGCCATAAACATTCACTTGGTAGACATTACACATTTTACATGTTAGTCATTTAGCAGACGCTCTTATCCAGAGCGACTTACAGTTAGTGAGTGCATACATTTTCATACTGGCCCCCCGTGGGAAACGAAACCACAACCCTGGCGTTGCAAGCGCCATGCTCTACCAACTGAGCTACACGGGGCCACACAATGCTCTGTGTATTTAGTTGGCCCTTCTGAAGGCGTGAGAAAGTTATATTCTGTCTTAAATATTCTAACTCCTCCTCATGACTCACCATTAACACTAAGAGAAGTCAGACTGATTTAGTTGTGTGACTGGATCAAAAGCATGGAGTAAAAGCTAAAGAGGGAAGCACCTGGCTAAAGTAAGGACAGGCTCTTTTGAATAGGGAGTTCACACATGTTAATGAGGGAGTGAGAGGGCCAGGGTGTGCTCTGCTTAGTATTTTGGTGGACATTTAAAAGGTAGAAGAGCTGGAGACTTTCCCATTGCTCATTAGACCTTGTGCAAGGTTTCCTCCAAAGAGTCTAAGGGGCTTCGTAGAGAATCATGGTGCCAACAGGAGGGGAAAATCCCACGAATCCTGCCGCTTTAATCCTTCCGAATAAGGACAGCGGCCCTGGTCCGAGTGGGAAACGATAAAAATCGATCTCTTGCCAGCGGTTCCTGGCATTGGGAGGCAAAAAGCGACAAAAAAACCTGTGCACGCGGGCACACAAGCACGCATGCACGCGTGCACACACACACACACACACACACACACACACCCTGGGAATGTTGCGGGAAACGTGTGGCAGTAGCACTAATTAGTCTAACCTCACTGGCTTCTAACACCGGAGTTTGATATCATGAATGGCCAAGATTTTTGGGCAATTAGCAGCTAACAACCGCAGTCTGGCCCTAGCTCCTTTCTGTTATGTACTGAGTTCATCACTGGGTTTATTGAGTCTGACTTTGGCTCCAAGAGCCCACTCCTTTTTACATCCTACCTTTTGTACATTCTGTCGGGTTGAAAGAGTACAAAAAGGAGACGATCTCATTGCCAATAAGGAACCCTCTTTTAAAGACTTGAGTAAATGATGTTAAGAGGGTGGCCATTTGCATGGCTGTTTTAATGACAGGGGGAATAAGAGCTTCACACATTATAGACCTTGGAGAGAGTTAATTGCAAAGAACTGAAACAATTACAGAGTTTGACAGCCTATAAATGAAAGATACAGCGAGACAAGTCACCAAGTGTTCTTGATGCCAGAAAAACCCTATTACCCTGATGTTATTCAGCTCTGTCTGATGTTATTCAGCTCTGTCTGATGCTATTCAGCTCTCCCTGACGCTATTCAGCTCCTTTAGCTCTGTCTGACGTTTATTCAGCTCTGTCTGACATTATTCAGCTCTGTCTGATGTTTATTCAGCTCTGTCTGACGTTATTCAGCTCTGTCTGCTGGCTACCTTGACTAATATACTCTAGCTAATAGAGTCCCAAACCATGCTCCCTAAATTATTTTCCCTGCTTATACATCATTTTAATGACCTACAATACATTACAGTGGGCATTGCAGTGTTTTACACAGACTGTTACCTTTTAGAGGGGAGTAGAGCTCAGTGTTTTCCTCAATGAGAGGTCATTAGCACTGTTATTATTAGAGGGGTTTTTGTGAAAGGCGTAAAATAAGTATTAATTAGATCAGCTGGGAACCGCCAGTCAGCCAGTCTTATTCAGGCAGCAGCACCATACAGTATGTTTGGAATCATCATCTGCCAAAGGAAATATTGTCACCAGCACTCAGTTCTTGGCTTAAATCAGGCCGCTCCATAACACGGAGTGTAAGGGTTGGTGTGAGGTGTGACCCAGGTGCGGTGCAGGATATACAGTAGGCAGTAGGCCGAGATGGTGAAACAAGGATCTTTACTGGTGGTCCCGAAACCAGAATACAAAATAATGGACTTATCACGATAAAAGAAAGGCGGAGCAAATAACTCTCCAAAAACTGGCTGACAGCCAAAATACGAAATACTACCTACGACTGAAACAAATAACGAAACAGGGAGAACACTTCTCAAGTACCTGTACATAGGTCTCCGATCAGACACTGAGTAGTACTGCTGGACATAGAGAAACTAACAGAGAAAACTGAGCAAGGGAACACAGGGAAGTGAGGGCATAACTACACAGGTGAACAGGTAGACACAGGTGACACCAATAGGATACTGATTAGTCCAGACTGTGAGTGAGGAGGTACCTAAGGTTGTCGGAGGATGACACCTAGTGGGTCGCTCCGGAACTGCGACCCCCTCCTGTAACTGCGACCCCCTCCTGTTACAACGGATAGGGAGACATGGGCTCAACCCCGGCGCTGCGAGGCTCTACGAGGTGGAAGTCAAGGGCAGGCCCTCCCTCAGGCCAACTGACAGAGTTTTAATGGTTTTATTTTGACCTTTTCAAATAAAGAGTCTTACCTCATCGTCTTGGAAAGAGCTGTTGGCCCCAGGAAAAAAGGAAGCTGGAAGAGGAGATAGCAACAAAAAAAATGAGGCACAACTTGGCATCATTCAAATCAAGTAATGCCTGAGTGGAGAGTTTAAAGGTGTACAAATTTGACCTGCAATCACGGGGACCTGGATGTGAGTAAGAAATGGTAACAGGAAGAAAGCAATATCAGTTAAGAATCAGGGGCGGTGTGTTCAATAGGGCGATATGGGCGACGCACTGCCAAACGGGAAAAGGAAGGGATTTTTTTTCTAATCAATTATATCACGGCAACAGTAGTTATCAGTGTTGTAATGTCCAATCAGGCTAAAGTCGTGCTTCAAATGGCTCCCCCCCCTTTTGGGGCGATTTCAGTCAGGTTGAAAATCGCCCAGAAGTCTGTCATAGACTCCCATGTAAAATCTATTTTTTTCAAATTTCAGAGCTTTCAATACAATCTCTATGGGTGTCTGAGGGCTTGCACTTACGCGCTTTCGTCATACGTAACGTAACCATGAACGTAACTAAGAAAAGAGCGGATTGTGTCTTTGAAAGAAGTTCCTTTTTGTCGGCGAACAAATGAAGATAAATTGGCAACGAAACAATTAGGACCTCCCAGACCAAATTTAATAATTCAACAGGTTTCTACTAAAGGCGGAAAGTCCTACACCCGAGGATTTTCCAAAAATTGGTACGAACGAAAAAATAACATTGCCACTCAACTGGATGAGGGATACAGGCTAGCTGTCCGCCGCCACAACGATGAGGTTAGTGTTGATAATCACAAGTTTACTGGAGAACTGAGACCAAGTAGAGACTTTGGACAGGGTGGATATGGTATAATAAAGGCAGTTTATTCAGAGGTAAAGATATCTGGAATCGCGTGCACGGACCCGTTCGTCAAACTCTTAGGGAGCTATACATTAAGCCCCATTACTTACCATATCAGATAAGAGAAATTGCTGCAGCTACATATATTTTACATCCTGGCCCTACGTAGTTCACTATTTGCATCACTTACCAAAATATTACATGTGGTCATATATGCTTGGAAAGTGGAGATGCCATAGAACGTCAAAAAAGTAAACATTGCTGGAGACACATTGCCGTTTTGGAGAAGACATCGCGTTTGCTAGCGAAGAGATTTGTTGTGGCAAATGAACTTGGGCTGGGAATTGCCAGGAACCTCACGATAAGATATATGCATTGCGAGTCTCATGATTCTATACGTATTGCGATTCGATACTGTGATTTTATTGCGCACCATATGTCTGTTGCAGAGGGATCAGAAAGCCATGAGAACGAGTTTTGATCAGTCATGGAAATAAAAGTGCTGAAAACAAATTGGCTCCCAATGTGAAAAGATTGAGAACAAGCTATGAAGGAACAATAATGGTGTTTTGGTGCAGGTACAGCCAACTAGCGCTAAAATATTGCGATATTGTCAATACAGTATATCGTAAAGTATCACTATGTAACTCGATTTCTTTCACCCCAATCCCTCAAATTAACGGTAAATAACTGAATTGTTTGCCCCACATTTAGCTAAGATGATTAGCTAGCCAGCTAAAATGTTTTATTTAGTTAGCAGTCGCATCTACAATAGTTTACTGTCAATAACATGTCTCCAAAAATGACGTGGTGTCTCCAATTGTGTTGACATTTTACAATTGCGATGCGCATCCATGAGTATCCACTTTCTGTAGCTCAGCTGGTAGAGCACGGCGCTTGTAACGCCAAGGTAGTGGGTTCGATCACCGGGACCACCCATACACAAAAATGTATGCACGCATGACTGTAAGTCGCTTTGGATAAAAGCGTCTGCTAAATGGCATTATTATTATTATTATTATTATCTGAAGAGAGCCCCGAAACATTGTGTGCAGACATTTTATGCAATAAATGAAGTAGGTTGAATCTAGTAGTTCTGATCTTCTGATTGGTCCTGATGAGTTGGGCGAGGTCCCCTCCAGGCTACTGTCACTGTTGCATTGGCTCTGAGTCGGGTTCTCTGTCTTCAAATGTTCAGCCTAAGAGAGGGGATTTTTGTGTGTGTGTGTGTGTGTGTGTGTTTAACAGTGATGATGTGTGTGTGTGTGTGTGTGTGTGTGTGTGTGTGTGTGTGTGTGTGTGTTTAACAGTGATGATGTGTGTGTGTGTGTGTTTGTGTGTGTGTGTGTGTGTCCTCAGAGCAAGAACTCGTGAGTTGGAAGAACTGAGAGGCCTATGGCGTGGGTGTTGTCCTTGGCCACCTGCTGACAAGGCTGACAAGATAGGACCCTTTTGTCCATTGTTATTGGATAGGAACAGAACTTATAACCAGCTCCTGACCTAAATAGATCTTAGCACAACATTTTACTCAACATATCATATTCCATATTCACTATAACAAATATATTTACTACGACATTAGCAAGAACCGCCACATCCTCAGCCGGCTAATCCAGTGTGTGAAGTTTTGCGGAGTGTTTGAGTTAGCTTTGCGAGGCAAAGATGAAACTGAGGGCTCCACCAACCCTGGTAAGCCAACACTTTTGAGATCAGTCAATAAATGCTTCTGGTATTGACTTATATGCTGCCCCTGTCTTCATGTTGTTGCTGGACATATCTTTTTTAAAATGTGTGTAGGTCACCTAAATCATCAGAAAAATTGCCCCCCCTGAGAATTTTTTCAGGAGCCGCCACTGTTAAGAATGCATAGTCGGCACACCTGCCGGTTGTTGGCTAGCTTGCCCACCCTTTAGACAGATATTCCTGGATTGGGTCATAAAGGAAGCAATAAGCAACCATAAAACAGGGCTAGGTTTGGATGCCACGCGCCCCTACACTCAGGTAAATCTGGTCCTCCGCCTCCCCACACTTTCCTACACACAGCAGTCTGGGGCCCGGCCCGAGAGACCCGCCCTCCTTGCCTCATCTGTCTGTGGAGGGTGGAGAGGCATTGTGTGGAAAGCTCTCTGGACCAAAGTCCCTCACATCAGCAACCTGCGTGCATGGCTGGGAGTAAATATTGACCTGCTGTCAGGCAACTGAAAGAGAGACTTCATCGACTGCTACCATGTGTGTAATAGAGTGCATATCTGGCTAATTACAACACCTCCACAGGGAAGTCACAATGTATCACAGTGAAATACACTGGAAATGACAGTTTTACATGTTATTTAATCATGTGAATGACAGTTAATGGACATGTTGGTCTATTTTTACTATTAGGCCTTATCGTTACACCATATCGCTATGACTCATTATTATACAGTGGTGCTGGGGTTGTTGGTATGAATCAATGGCAATAATCCCAAACACCTCCTGTGTGAGACGTAGAAATGCATTACATACGCATCCCCTGTACCTGCTTTGTATCTGAGTGAGCATTTAGCTAAGTGAACATGAGCAGGATGTGAGTAGCGTGTAAAAGTTATTTGTGAACTTGCACGTGTTTTAGAATGCATGTGCAGTGTTTATACTTGTGCCATTGTAGGAGCATGAAGTGGACTCTAAACTGAGAAAGATGTGCCTTTCCTTCCCCTAATGCCTAATCAGAACCAGACTATACCTTAGTAGATTGAGCTCTCTCTCTCTCTCTCTCTCTCTCTCTCTCTCTCTCTCTCTCTTTTTTTTTTTTTTTTTTCTTCTTTTTTTCTCTCTCTCTCTCTCTCTCTCTCTCTCTCTCTCTCTCTCTCTCTCTCTCTCTCTCTCTCTCTCTCTCTCTCTCTCTCTCTCTCTCTCTCTCTCTCTCTCTCTCTCTCTCTCTCTCTCTCTCTGTGTGTGTATGTAGGAGGTCATGCTCTTCATTAAAGTACATAGGGTTGTCACAAAGCATTGGGGTGTCAGTGGCCTTTCTCCACAGACAGCTGCAGTAAGGAAGTACACTAAATCAGTAGGATTTCATCTAAAACAAGCCAGCACCTCTCATTGAGCAGTTATAGTAATGATCAACTTCATCCTGATTCCTGCCTAGAGCTTATTCTGCCGAAACATTATGAATGAGAGAGAGGAAGAGGGAGTATACTGTACCATCACTTTCATATGGGACGGTGCATTCGGATATCAGATAACTAAGTATTTATTCAGAAAGGACTATGACTCATGAAGAATTGGCGTCTGCTAAGTGGCACAGAGAACAGGCGATGAAAGTCGTCGTCTCCCCCCCACCCCACCCCACCCCGGAAGCCTGCAGCCTGCAGCCATCTGTAGCCAGGCATCCCAGAACAGAATATTTAGACATGTTTAAAACTGCAGGCTTTCGCCACATCTTTGCCAGTGACAGTTGCAGCGGCTGCAACATGAGCTGGTTTATATGTGTATGTATGTGTGTGTGTATGTGTGTGTGTGTGGTGACTGGGATGAGCAGACAGGGTCTAGATGCCAGCCCCATTCCCCATCCTCTCTCTCTCCTCCCCTGCAGTGGACAGGATTGGGGTCAGGGCCCTTTGGCCAGTGGAGCTAGTGACAGTTCTGACAAGGCCCTGATTTCCCTCTTGTGCCGCCTGTCACCTCCCTGTCTGCCCGTCTCATTTTAATAATGTAAATACGGGGTAAACTGAGGCCAGGGAGACTACTCTGTGTCATATTCATCCAGTGGAACTTTCTACTTCTCTGAACTGAACCCGACGAGCCACCCAACCTCATCCCACTCAAAGACTCACACACCTCATCTCTCCCTGGTTGTCACGGCAACACAGTCCATATTTTGTCCAGAGTCCTGGATAATTTGGAAACAGGGAGGTTCAGAAGAAACCCAAATAAGCCAGATGTCATCACTGGACTGGTTAGGGTTAATTAAGGCTAAAGGGAACTAAGTGAAGTTCAAATGAGTTAATGAAATAGCATGTATTCTGATAGCATGATAATCGGGTTTGGAAGCACGACCGTCAAGTTCTCGCTGTACCTCAGTTATGGAACCCCACTGTTTAACCTGACATTCTCTGGTTAAGTTCAGATGTGGCTGCTCCTGAATCAGTGTTGCACGTTTTGCAGCCAAAGATGAAGGTAGGAAATGGTAAACAAGCCCTTGTTTTCCTCTGGTTCTGTTTGCAGTCAGGGGGGGCTGCCTGTGCCTGTGTCTGGACAGCAAACCAGCTGCAGATGCAACTCCAACTGTAATTTAGTGGCCCCCTTTTGATAGCAAAGTGCAGGAAACTGCAGAAGCCGTGAGTCACAAAGCGCGTGGCGAATCTGTTTGTAACTACAGTGCCTTGCAAAAGTATTCATCACCTTTGGCGTTTTTCCTATTTTGTTGCATTACAGCCTGTAATTTAAATTGATTTTTATTTGGATTTCATGTAATGGACATACACAAAATAGTCAAAATTGGTGAAGTGAAATGAAAATAATTACCTGTTTCAAAAAATTCTAAAAAATAAATAACGGAAAAGTGGTGCGTGCATATGTATTCATCCCCTTTGCTATGAAGCCCCTATATAAGATCTGGTGCAACCAATTACCTTCAGAAGTCACATAATTAGTTAAATAAAGTCCTGTGTGCAATCTAAGTGTCACATGATCTGTCACATGATCTCAGGATATACAGTTGAAGTCGGAAGTTTACATGCACTTAGGTTGGAATCATTAAAACTCGTTTTTCAACCACTCCACAAATTTCTTGTTAACAAACTATAGCTTTGGCAAGTCGGTTAGGACATCTACTTTGTGCATGACACAAGTAATTTTTCCAACAATTGTTTACAGACAAATTATTTCACTTATAATTCACTGTATCACAATTCTAGTGGGTCAGAAGTTTACATACACTAAGTTGACTTTGCCTTTAAACAGCTTGGAAAATTCCAGAAATTTATGTCATGGCTTTAGAAGCTTCTGAAAGGCACATTTATATCATTTGAGTCAATTGGTGGTGTACCTGTGGATGTATTTCAAGGCCTACCTTCAAACTCAGTGCCTCTTTGCTTGACATCATGGGAAAATCAAAATAAATCAGCCAAGACCTCAGAATAAAAATTGTAGACCTCCACAAGTCTGATTCATCTTTGGGAGCAATTTCCAAATGCCTGAAGGTACCACGTTCATCTGTACAAACAATAGTACGCAAGTATAAACACCATGGGACCACGCATCCGTCATACCGCTCAGGAAGGAGACGCGTTCTGTCTCCTAGAAATGAACGTACTTTGGTGCGAAAAGTCCAAATCAATCCCAGAACAATAGCAAAGGACCTTGTGAAGATGCTGGAGGAAACAGGTACAAAAATATCTATATCCACAGTAAAACGAGTCCTATATCAACATAACCTGAAAGGCCGCTCTGCAAGGAAGAAGCCACTGCTCCAAAACCGCCATAAAAAAGCCAGACTACAGTTTGCAACTGCACATGGGGACAAAGATCATACTTTTTGGAGAAATGTCCTCTGGTCTGATGACACAAATATTACTGTTTGGCCATAATGACCATTGTTATGTTTGGAGGAAAAAGGGGTTAGCTTGCAAGCCAAAGAACAACATCCCAACCGTGAAGCACGGGGGTGGCAGCATCATGCTGTGGGGGTGCTTTGCTGCAGGAGGGACTGGTGCACTTCACAAAATAGATGGCATAATGAGGAAGGAAAATTATGTGGATATATTGAAGCAACATCTCAAGACATCAGTCAGGAAGTTAAAGCTTGGTCGCAAATGGGTCTTCCAAATGGACAATGACCCCAAGCATACTTCCAAAGTTGTGGCAAAATGGCTTAAGGACAACAAAGTCAAAGTATTGGAGTGGCCATCACAAAGCCCTGACCTCAATCTTATAGAACATTTGTGGGCAGAACTGAAAAAGCGTGTGCGAGCAAGGAGGCCTACAAACCTGACTCAGTTACACCCACTCTGTCAGGAGTAATGGGCCAAAATTCACCCAACTTATTGTGGGAAGCTTGTGGAAGGCTACCTGAAACGTTTGACCCAAGTTAAACAATTTAAAGGCAATGCTACCAAATACTAATTGAGTGTATGTAAACTTCTGACCCACTGGGAATGTGATTAAATAAATAAAAGCTGAAATAAATCATTCTCTCTACTATTATTCTGACATTTCACATTCTTAAAATAAAGTGGTGATCATAACTGACCTAAGACAGGAAATTTTTACTAGGATAAAAAAAAAAGTGAGTTTAAATGTATTTGGCTAAGGTGTATGTAAACTTCCGACTTCAACTGTATACACCTGTTCTGAAAGGTCCCAGAGTCTGCAACACCACTAAGCAAGGGGCACCACCAAGCAAGCAGCACCATGAAGACCAAGGAGCTCTCCAAAAAGGTCAGGGACAAAGTTGTGGATAAGTACAGATCAGGGTTGGGTTATAAAGACATATCAGAAACTTTGAACATCCCATGGAGCACCATTAAATCCATTATTAAAAAATGGAAATAATATGGCACCACAACAAACCTGCCAAGAGAGGACCGCCCACCAAAACTCACGGACCAGGCAAGGAGGGCATTAATCAGAAAGGCAACAAAGAGACCAAAGATAACCCTGAAGGAGCTGCAAAGCTCCACAGCGGAGATTGGAGTATCTGTCCATAGGACCACTTTAAGCCGTACACACCACAGAGCTGGGCTTTATGGAAGAGTGGCCAGAAAAAAGCCATTGCTTACAGAAAAAAATAAGCAAACACGTTGTAGGAGACTCCACAAACATATGGAAGAAGGTCCTCTGGTCAGATGAGACTAAAATTGAGCTTTTTGCCATCAAGGAAAACGCTATGTCTGGCGCAAATCCAACACCTCTCATCACCCCGAGAACAACATCCCTGATGCTGCCACCACCATGCTGTGGGTATGTTTTTCATCGGCAGGGACTGGGAAACTGGTCAGAATTGAAGGAATGATGGATGGCTCTAAATACAGGGAAATTCTTGAGGGAAACCTGTTTCAGTCTTCCAGAGATTTGAGACTGGGACGGAGGTTCACCTTCCAGTAGGACAATGACCCTAAGCATCCTGCTAAAGCAACACTTGAGTGGTTTAAGGGGAAACATTTAAATGTCTTGGAATGGCCTAGTCAAAGACCAGACCTCAATCCAATTGAGAATCTGTGGTATGACTTAAAGATTGCTGTACACCAGCGGAACCCATCCATCTTGAAGGAGCTGGAGAAGTTTTGCCTTGAAGAATGGGCAAAAATCCCAGTGGCTAGATGTGCCAGGCTTATAGAGACATACCCCAATAGACTTGCAGCTGTAATTGCTGCAAAAGGTGGCTCTACAAAGTATTGACTTTGGGGGGGTGAATAGTTATGCATGCTCAAGTTTTCAGTTTTTTTGTCTTATTTCTTGTTTGTTTCACCCCAAAAAATATTTTGCATCTTCAAAGTGGTAGGCATGTTGTGTAAATCAAATGATATAAACCCCCCCAAAATCAATTTTAATTCCAGGTTGTAAGGCAACAAAATAGAAAAAAAGCCAAGGGGGGTGAATACTTTCGCAAGCCTCTGTATCTGTGAAGCCTTGAACAGCCTCTCGCTCGTTACAGATGTGATGCATGATTTGGAGGCATTGCGCTCCTTCTCTCTCTCTGATTAAATAAAAAAAAACTCAGCATCACACAGGCACAGAAAGATGACCAGACCGTGGCTTCATTAACTCCTTTCACCCCTCCAATCCCTCTGTCGCACCCCGCTGCGCCCCTGGGATGACCCCATACCTCTTGATTTCATCAGGACTGGGGGATTGTTGTCTGATTGTTCATACTGGAGGGAGTTAATGGGGTGATTGATGTTCCATTACACACTCACAGCTTAGTCTTAGCAGGCCTGAGGAACTTAGTGTTTATAATACCACTTGCATGGAGAGTCTATCAATGCATGTTGGCATTCCAAGTATGAGCACGTCTTCCTCCATATGGCTGTGTTTACAGATGAAATGATTAGCTATCTGTGTGGCAGGGCGGGAGGTCTCCCATACAAACTCTTTTACTGCATACCCTATCTTGAATGACTAATGTTTGTAATAGTTTACAAGTTATTTGATGTTCAGTATCTGCATAGCTAGGCCCAGTACATGAGAGGCAACCTAACTTAGTGGTAATGTGCACTGCTGGCCTGTTTTCTGCAGTGTTGTTTTTGAGTTTTACTGTTGTAGAGTTTTTCTATGTGTCTTTGGGTCAGGCCATTCTAGTTGTGGGTCATGATTCTAAGTGATTTGCCCTGTCTTACTGTGGATAAATCAGACAGACTGATGATCTCTGTTTGGAGGGGATAGGGTAATTGGTCACATTTGACCCTGGCCTACCAGGCTGTGAGAATGTGCTTTATCTGCAAGAGGTAATTGGTTAATGAAACACTTCCGCAGCTCTGCTAGATAGTCGTTCACCGGGTAGGGTGGGGGTGTAGAGAGAGAGAGAGATAGAGAAAGAGAGAGAGAGTGTGTGTGTGTGAGTGTTTGTGTGTGTGCGTGTGTGTGTGCGTGTGTGTGTGTGTGGCGGTGGCCAAAGGGCAAACTGTGTATGTGCTGTCCATAGGCAATGGCAGGATATGGAACTCCCCGTGGCCATCTATACATCGTTATCAGCTGTATCTGTCTCATGTCTTACACACTGTCCAATAGATTGACATAGACTAATAAAATGATGGACTGATAAACTTCAATGGTGTGTGGCCGTACCAAGCATTCAAATGTAGGTCTTTGTTGGAATTGCAAAATCTAAGTGCAATTTTAAGAAAATGTTTGGCCGAGGGGAAGGATTATCTGGCAATGATTCTGTCCAATTCATGTAGTACAGCACTAGCTGCCAGGTTTCTGCAATTGTAAAACAACTTTGGGTTCTTGAAAAGCAGTATATAAGTCCCATATATTATTATTATTATTGTTAGGTACTATATCATAACTTCTAACTAGTACGATATAGTCTGACATCCCCACATAGAGGGAAACATTAGAATGACTGAACCTGAATCCATTTGTCACCTACAACATTTGTCCTCTAAAATCTTGGGTAGTTTGAACAAAACCTTTAATTTCATACTGCTTAGTCTTTTGTGTTCATTTGTGTTTCTTGACTTTCCAATGCTAATTACAATGTGAATGAGCGTTGTTAGTAAGTTAAAACATTGTATTATTGACTAGTCTGATGAGATACGTTTTATTTTCATTAGAATCAATTCTCCATCGGGGAAGCTATGCCCACACAAAAAAATAAAAAACTCCCCAATCCGAAAACAAAACACTGGACTGTAAAAAAGCTAAAGTTACCAGCGTGAGACAATGTCTCGGAGGTCCCATCAAGCAGACCATTCATAAACGCAGGGCTCCCAGTTTGGGAGAGCCAGATAGAGTGGGGCCCACACTGGCCTTGTCTTTTTGTCCCCAGCTGACCCTTACTCTCCTGCTTGGCCTCTGTGCTCCTCACCTGGCCTGTCCCAGCTCCACTGAAACAGGATACCTGTCATTTGCTTTAATGGCCTTTGAAGGACCTGGCTAATCCCCCGAGCACTTCTCCCAGCACCAGCAGTATAAAGGGGAAACGGGGCCGAGTGCTGTGCGGGTCATGAAACTGTACCAGAGAGGGATTGTGTGCGAGAGAATGTCACCCCTCACTTCCGCGGCCGAGGGAGTGTGAGAGTCAGCTTTCACCTGAGCACTGACCCGTTCTCACATGCACACACACACACATACACACACACACACACATACACATACACATACACATACACATACACACACACACACACACACACACTCACACACACGTTATGTTCTTCTATCCTGATGGACTTAAAATTAATTTCCATTCAAATCCTATTTTCCCTAACCTCTAAACCTAAACATAACCCTAACCCTTACCCTTACCCTTACCATAACCCTAAGCCTAACCTTAACCCTATCCTTAACCCGTAACCCTAACCCAAACCTAAATCTGACTCCTAACCCTAAACCTAACCCCTAAGCTTAAAATAGCCTTTGTCCTCAAGGGGACGTGGGAAATGTCCCCACAAGAGAGAATTTTCCTTGTTTTACTATCCTTGTGGGGACTTTTGGGGATTTTAGGTCTCCACAAGGATACAAGAACCAACGCACACACACACACACACGCACACACACACAACGCACACACACACAGCAAAAGCCCCGTTCTGGTCTGCACGCCTTACTCACTGGCACAGAGGGTTAGAGTAAAATAGAGCTGGAATAGGGATGAATTCATGTTTCCATACTAGTAGCATGTCATACAGCTAGTATTTAATTTGACATTGAATGCTCATTCGTCAACTGCTGGCATTATACTGCATGACTTGTGCCGCTGGCTTGTAAAACTATACTGGGTATGACATTGTCAAAGGGGTGTTTCTTTAGAAGATGATACATAAAACAACTCAACCATACCGTGGAACTGTAAAGCACCCTCTAAAAAGAGCCAGGATCATAGGTTAGATGAATTCGGAACAGAGAATCACAGTTGCACTTCATTATCATCTGGGGATTTTGTGTAAACTATTTTGAGTAAGCATTGCATTACTTGTTTCTTTTCGATACTGTCATGTTGAATGTTCTATGATTTGCGCATGCCATTGAAATACATAGTTTTGTCTGTGCAAAATGTTAAACAATATGTAAAACCATGTCCCGCTGGCCAACTTTTGAAAACGATTGATATCTGTAGAACCATAAATAGAGTAAAACGTAGAACAGGCGCCTCCCTCTTCTGTTGAGGTGACTAATGTTGAAGTCAAAGAGAATCTGCCACGATTTCAACAATAAAATGACATAAGCCATGTTATGGTAACTGGTTATAAAAAATAAGTCAATTTGTATAATACAAACAACATTCATTACTATGAGGAATGATCACAACCGCCCAGAAATGAGAGCAAAATTAACCGTGAGTATCTTTATTTACTTGTTAGAACCTCTGGTAGCCAAGAGTCCCAGACAGTCTTACCTCGTTTCAAGAGAGAGGCTAAAAGGCTGGATACTTTTCACTTTGGCTACTTTGGACGCATTTAATGTCTTCAACATGCTATAGACCTGAGAGAGATGTTCAGGTAATGTTATTGGTGTGGGGTTTTAATTTTCTGTTTGAGTAGCTTTCATCTCATCTAAGTCTGAGTCTCAAGTACTGTATGTTTGAGTCTGGAAATTAATGATTAAAAATGAAATTTCTTTGTCAGCGATTAGAGGCAACACATTATTGAATGTGTATACTGCATTACAGTATATGTACTATATCATAGTGTGTGTCTTTGTGTGTACTGCGCACCGTGCATTGTGTGTGTGTGTTTGTCCCTATGTGTGTGTGTGTGTGTGTGTGTGTCTGTCTGTGTGTGTCTGTGTGAGGGAGCCACTTAGCTGCTCTCCGCCCGAGGAGACGTGTCTCATAGCCGTTTTGGTGGGATGAATAAATAATCTTTGCCTTGTGAGACTTAATAGGTATGATGTGTGTCCGGAGACACAGGCTGCTGCTCTGATGTTGAGCCCTAAGCTCCACAGCAGCAGCTCTAGAATTCTGTGGCACTGCTCTGGGGTGTCACTCACAGGGCCGTTAAAGAGATTTTATACTGCTTTCTAGCACCATTCAGTCCTGTAAACTGGTGAGGGCATCACACCATATGTTCAGTATATCAGCATAAAACTGGCATTACCTTTTGACAGCCACATTTGTTATGGAGCGTGCAGTTATAAAAAGAAAACACGTAAAAACCAAAGGTCACAAATCCCCCATCATATAATCTGTTTGACTAGAGTGTCTTTAAATTAAATTGTATGTAGAACATATTCTAACATCCAAACCAACATCCCTGACGATAAATTACATGAATAAACCATTCAATGAAAAGTGAATGTGATATGAAGATATTCAAAAGCATGTTTGTTTCACTGCTGTAAGGGTGAAAAACAATGTTTTTTAGTAAAACATGTTTTGTAGTTTCTCCTAGAATTGGAAATTAGTTATGGTGCATTGATTTTGCATGTACACCTACAGGGCTAGATATCCAATTCTCTCCTCTCCCTTCTTTCTGATGATCAAACCGTTTGAGCCCTCCAGGATTGGAAATAGTGCTTAGGGAATTCTCCCCCAATTGGCTAATCAAGGCCTCTCTCTCATGCCTCTAAATTTGTTTCAGAGGGTGCGATATTTCAGCAGGGGTGCTCTCTCTTCCAGCTGTAATTCTTAATCACCCAACCAGCCACTCGGTCGTCATTGGTATGGGGCTCTATGGAGCTCTATGGGGCTCTCTCTGCCTGCCCTTCCTTGTACCTCTTTCCTGTCTGGGCTTTGTCCTCTGAATTCATCTGTCCCTGACCTCCTCCTCAGACACAGGTTAATGGGAAAGACATGTGGCCACAGGCACCATCCAGCACCCCGACACAAACAAGCCCTACTTCCTGCTCCCTCCCTGCACTAACATAAACATGTCCATCTTTGCTTTCATGTCATGATGTAACAGGGCCAATCACACACAGGGACCACATACAACCTACCTAAATCTCTTTTTTCCCTGAGTTCAAAGCTGTTTGAAAGCTGAAGCGGCTAATGTTTCAGTTAGGATGTCACAGTCAAAGCGTACCATTATACTGTGGAAATGTATAATTGTGACAAGTACAACCGGGCTTCACGAAATGTACCAAGTGTCGTGTAGTAATATACAGACAGTGTAATATTGAAAGCTGTTTAATAATATATTTCTGCTGTCTTTTCCCTTAGTGGGTGTGAGTTAACGTACCCTGACTGAATTACAAGCTCCTATGTGAAGGTTAGCTAGTCTCCCTCCTTGCCTCCCAGCAGACATCTGTGTCTCCTGTAAGCGATCCTTTTCCGTCCCAACACTGTCAGACTGGAGGTTGATGGAAGATTTGGTTTCATACAGCCACTCATAAAAAAAAACTGTCATCAATGAGGCAGTATCACATGCCATGATAGAATTATCAGGCTTCCAGTAAATTCTGCTATTACAATCGAAATGCACTGGGTCCCTGACAAGAAATTCACCATTTATTATTCAGCTATCAATAAAAGGAATGGGCCGCCCAATGTAGTGGTAAAACTGTCAAGACTGTGACCACAGCCATCCAATAGGTATTCTCCATGCTATACATGTAATTTATAAAATTATGTTAAGTACTTCTCTGTTACCAATGCAATTCTATGATATAGGTAACGTCTAGAAATCATATTTTAAAAGCCAAAGACCAGCCAAGCTACTCTTTCAGTTGGAATGGAATTAATGGAATGAAACAAAAGCCTTGACATTATGGCGGGGTCTATTCGGTGCTATTTCGACCAGTCAATAAATTCTACAATGTACGATATAAAAAAACAGTTATGATCCACTATTTTTTTAATACATTTTGCGGATCTCACATTACAGATCCCTGTCTACAGAACTTGGAGGCCCACCGTTGACCCTTGTTGCCTCTGTTACCGCTATGCCCTCAGAGCTGTGTTGAGAGAGAGCGATGAACCTGCCAGTGACATGCTTCTGTCCTTGGACTTGATCTGTCACCACAACCTCAGGCTGCCTATAACCACATGGCGATGTGGGTCACATTATCATATCAGGTTGTCAGCTTGGACAGGGATTGAAACCAATTAGATGATGATGTTTGTATTTTTAATGGCCTACTAACTGATGGCCAGGTCAGCTGTTTTTGTTAGGGTTGTGGGGAGGGCTATATATTTTGTTGAGAGACGTCCTTATCAAGAGTTTGTCATGAAGCAAATACTGCTCCTCTGAGCCCTACAGTATCTTATCTACAGGTCAAGGAGAAAGTTGTGTGTAAACTAAGTTCTAGATGAGACTATCCATCAAACGTGTAAGTAAGCATTTCACGGTAATGTCTACACCAGTTGTATTCGGCTCATGTGGCAAATAAAATTTGATTTGATTTGAAAGTAGTCCATTATGAGAGGCAGAGCGGAACAGACTGAGAGGATTCTCTCCCCTCACCAGCCTTTCAAACACAGACAAGCGACAAGGTAGAAGCCAGTGGTGTGAAGTTAAGCCCCCCTTTCTCTTCCTCTGTTCACCCCATTGCCTTTCAAGCTCCACACAAAAGAAGGGGGTCTCAAGATGTCTAAAAAGCTACTTAGATACTCATAAAAATCAATGTGAAAAGGCCAAGAGGGGTCCATTGTCCTATTCTCCGTTCTACCCAGCAGAGTTTGGCTATGATCAGACTGATAAGACTGATATGGCTCACATAAGACAGATAAGGCTCACATAAGACTGATAACACAGATAAGGCTCACATAAGACTGATAAGACTGATATGGCTCACATAAGACTGATAAGGCTCATATAAGACTGATAAGACTGATATGGCTCACATAAGACTGATAATACTGATACGGCTCTATAATATGACTGATAAGACTGATACGGCTCACATAAGACTGATAAGACTGATACGGCTCATATAAGACTGATAAGACTGATATGGCTCACATAAGACTGATACGGCTCACATAAGACTGATAAGACTGATACGGCTCACATAAGACTGATAAGACTGATATGGCTCACATAAGACTGATAAGCCTGATACGGTTCACATGAGACTGATAAGACTGATATGGCTCACATAAGACTGATAATGCTGATATGGCTCACATAAGACTGATAAGACTGATATGGTTCACATAAGACTGATACAACTCACATGAGACTGATAAGACTGATATGGCTCACATAAGACTGATAAGCCTGATACGGCTCACATAAGACTGATAAGACTGATGCGACTCACATAAGACTGATAAGACTGATATGGCTCACATAAGACTGATAATACTGATACGGCTCTATAATAAGACTGATAAGACTGATACGGCTCACATAAGACTGATAAGACTGATACGGCTCATATAAGACTGATAAGACTGATATGGCTCACATAAGACTGATACGGCTCACATAAGACTGATAAGCCTGATACGGTTCACATGAGACTGATTAGACTGATATGGCTCACATAAGACTGATAATGCTGATATGGCTCACATAAGACTGATAAGACTGATATGGTTCACATAAGACTGATACAACTCACATGAGACTGATAAGACTGATATGGCTCACAAAAGACTGATAAGACTGATATGGCTCACATAAGACTGATAAGACTGATATGGCTCACATAAGACTGATAAGCCTGATACGGCTCACATAAGACTGATAAGACTGATGCGACTCACATAAGACTGATAAGACTGATACGGCTCACATAAGACTGATAATACTGATACGGCTCACATAAGACTGATATGGCTCACAAAAGACTGATAAGACTGATATGGCTCACATAAGACTGATAAGACTGATCTGGCTCACATAAGACTGATAAGACTGATGCGGCTCACATAAGATTGATAAGACTGATATGGCTACATAAGACTGATAAGACTGATATGGCTCACATAAGACTGATAAGACTGATATGGCTTATATAAGACTGATAATGCTGATACGGCTCACATAAGACTGATAAGACGATACGGCTCACATAAGACTGAAATGGCTCACATAAGACTGATACGGCTCACATAAGACTGAAAAGACTGATATCGCTCACATAAGACTGATAAGACTGATATGGCTCAAATAAGACTGATAAGACTGATACGGCTCACATGAGACTGATAAGACTGATACGGCTCACATAAATAATAAATAATAATAATATGCCATTTAGCAGACGCTTTTATCCAAAGCGACTTACAGTCATGCGTGCATACATTTTTGTGTATGGGTGGTCCCGGGGATCGAACCCACTACCTTGGCGTTACAAGCGCCGTGCTCTACCAGCTCAGCTACAGAGGACCACATAAGACTGATAAGACCGTGGTCCTCTGTAGCTCAGCTGGTAGAGCACGGCACTTGTAATGCCAAGGTAGTGGGTTCGATCCCCGGGACCACACATACACAAAAATAATAATAATTATGCACGCATGACTGTAAGTCGCTTTGGATAAAAGCGTCTGCTAAATGGCATTATATATTATATATATTAAGACTGATACGGCTCACATAAGACTGATATGGCTCACAAAAGACTGATATGGCTCACATAAGACTGATAAGACTGATATGGCTCACACAAGACTGATAATGCTGATATGGCTCACATAAGACTTACAATGCTGATAAGGCTCACATAACACTGATATGGCTCACATAAGACTGATGAGACTGATATGGCTCACATAAGACAGATAATGATGATATGGCTCACATAAGACTGATAAGACTGATATGGCTCATATGAGACTGATAAGACTGATATGGTTCACATAAGATTGATATGGCTCACATAAGACAGATAAGACTGATATGGCTCACATAAGACTGATAAGACTGATACGGCTCACATATGACTGATAAGACTGATACGGCAAACACAAGACTGATCTGGCTCACATAAGACTGATATGGCTCACATAAGACTGATATGGGTCACATAAGACTGATAAGACTGATATGGCTCACATAAGACTGATAAGACTTATACGGCTCACATAAGACTGATAAGACTGATATGGGTCACATAAGACTGATAAGACTGATATGGCTCACATAAGACTGATTAGACTGATATGGCTCACATAAGACTGATAATGCTGATATGGGTCACATAAGACTGATAAGACTGATATGGCTCACATTAGACTGATAATGCTGATATGGCTTACATAAGACTGATAAGACTGATATGGCTCACATAAGACTGATAAGACTGATATGGCTCAGATAAGACTGATAAGCCTGATACAGCTCACATAAGACTGATAAGACTAATACGGCTCACATAAGACTGATAAGACTGATATGGTTCACATAAGACTGATATGGCTCACATGAGACTGATAAGACTGATATGGCTCACATAAGACTGATAAGCCTGATACAGCTCACATTAGACTGATAAGACTGATACGGCTTACATAAGACTGATAAGACTGATACGGGCTCACATATGACTGATAAGACTGATACGGCTCACTTAAGACTGATATGGCTCACAAAAGACTGATAAGACTGATATTGCTCACATAAGACTGATAAGACTGATATGGCTCACATAAGACTGATAAGACTGATATGGCTCACATAAGACTGATATGGCTCACATAAGACTGATAAGACTGATACGGCTCACATAAGACTGATAAGACTGATACGGCTCACATAAGACTGATATGGCTCACTTAAGACTGATAAGACTGATATGGCTCACATAAGACTGATAAGACTGATATGGTTCACATAAGACTGATACGGCTCACATAAGACTGATAAGACTGATATGGCTCACATAAGACTGATAAGACTGATACGGCTCCGATAAGACTGATAAGCCTAATACAGCTCACATAAGAGTGATAAGACTGATACGGCTCACATAATTCTGATAAGACTGATACGGCTCACATAAGACTGATAAGACTGATCCAGCTCACATAAGACTGATATGATTCACAAAAGGCTGATAAGACTGATATGGCTCACATAAGACTGATAAGACTGATATGGCTCACATAAGACTGATAAGACTGATATGGCTCACATAAGACTGATAAGACTGATTTGGCTCACATAAGACTGATAAGACTGATCTGGTTCACATAAGACTGATACGGCTCACATAAGACTGATAAGACTGATATGGCTAACATAAGACTGATAAGACTGATATGGCTCACATAAGCCGGATAAGCCTGATACAGCTCACATAAGACTGATAAGACTGATACGGCTCACATAAGACTGGTAAGACTGATATGGCTCACATAAGACTGATATGGCTCACATAAGACTGATAAGACTGATACGGCTCACATAAGACTGATAAGACTGATACGGCTCACATAAGACTGATATGGCTCACATAAGACTGATAAGACTGATATGGCTCACATAAGACTGATAAGACTGATATGGTTCACATAAGACTGATACGGCTCACATAAGACTGATAAGACTGATATGGCTCACATAAGACTGATAAGACTGATACGGCTCCGATAAGACTGATAAGCCTGATACAGCTCACATAAGAGTGATAAGACTGATACGGCTCACATAATTCTGATAAGACTGATACGGCTCACATAAGACTGATAAGACTGATCCAGCTCACATAAGACTGATATGATTCACAAAAGGCTGATAAGACTGATATGGCTCACATAAGACTGATAAGACTGATATGGCTCACATAAGACTGATAAGACTGATATGGCTCACATAAGACTGATAAGACTGATTTGGCTCACATAAGACTAATAAGACTGATCTGGTTCACATAAGACTGATACGGCTCACATAAGACTGATAAGACTGATATGGCTCACATAAGACTGATAAGACTGATATGGCTCACATAAGCCGGATAAGCCTGATACAGCTCACATAAGACTGATAAGACTGATACGGCTCACATAAGACTGGTAAGACTGATATGGCTCACATAAGACTGATAAGTCTGATAAGGCTCACATAAGACTGATATGGCTCACAAAAGACTGATATGACTGATATGGCTCACATAAGACTGATAAGACTGATACGGCTCACATAAGACTTATAAGACTGATACGGCTCACATAAGACTAAAAAGACTGATACGGCTCACATAAGACTGATATGGCTCACAAAAGACTGATAAGACTGATATGGCTCACATAAGACTGATAAGACTGATATGGCTCACATAAGACTGATAAGACTGATATTGCTCACATAAGACTGATAAGACTGATACGGCTCACATAAGACTGACAATGCTGATACGGCTCACATAAGACTGATAAGACTGATACGGCTCACATAAGACTGATAAGACTGACACGGTTCACATAAGACTGATATGGCTCACAAAAGACTGATAAGACTGATATGGCTCACATAAGACTGATAAGACTGATACAGCTCACATAAGACTGATAAGACTGATACGGCTCACATAAGACTGATAAGACTGATACGGCTCACATAAGACTGATAAGACTGATATGGCTCACATAAGACTGATATGGCAAAAAAAAGACTGTTAAGACTGATATGGCTCACATAAGACTGATAAGACTGATATGGCTCACATAAGACTGATAAGACTGATATGGCTCACATAAGACTGATATGGCTCACATAAGACTGATAAGACTGATACGGCTCACATAAGACTGATAAGATTGATTTGGCTCACATAAGACTGATAAGACTGATATGGCTCACATAAGACTGATAAGACTGATATGGCTCACATAAGACTGATAAGTCCGATACAGCTCACATAAGACTGATAAGGCTCACATAAGACTGATAAGACTGATATGGCTCACATAAGACTGATATGGCTCACATAGGACTGATAAGACTTATACGGCTCACATAAGACTGATAAGGCTGATACGGCTCACATAAGACTGATAAGACTGATATGGCTCACATAAGACTGATAAGACTGATATGGCTCACATAAGACTGATAAGTCTGATACAGCTCACGTAAGTCGCTCTGGATAAGAGTGTCTGATAAATGACTTAAAAAAATAAAAATAAATAAAGACTGATATGGCTCACTTAAGATTGATAAGACTGATATGACTCACATAAGACTGATATGGCTCACATAGGACTGATAAGACTTATACGGCTCACATAAGACTGATAAGGCTGATACGGCTCACATAAGACTGATAAGACTGATATGGCTCACATAAGACTGATAAGACTGATATGGCTCACATAAGACTGATAAGACTGATATGGCTCACATAAGACTGATAAGACTGATATGGCTCACATAAGACTGATAAGTCTGATACAGCTCACGTAAGTCGCTCTGGATAAGAGTGTCTGATAAATGACTAAAAAAAATAAAAATAAAAAAAGACTGATATGGCTCACTTAAGATTGATAAGACTGATATGGCTCACATAAGACTGATATGGCTCACATAACTGATAAGACTGATACGGCTCACATAAGACTGATAAGATTGATTTGGCTCACATAAGACTGATAAGACTGATATGGCTCACATAGCTTCAAAAAGACACGTATAGTTGAAGCTGATATTAATGATTTTCCTTATCCCCTTTTGATGTTGTCATTTTTCATAATGTAAAAACTGTCTGTCTGTAGTAGAGATCTACAGATTCCCATATTCTGCAAATTCATTCAAAACGTGTGACCTAAATTGAGAATAAAGAAGAAATAGTATGCTTAATAACAGAGTGATGCTACATAAAAAGTTAACTGCCAGTTTGAAACAATTTAGATCCAACCAGCTATCAAGTTCTTGTTCCCATGATAATCTTTCAAGGTGTTTAAAGTAGTATTGAGTGATGCTGGCTTTGTCCCCTCCTTCCTTAACCACACACACACACACACACACACACACACACACACACACACACACACACACACACACACACACACACACACACACACACACACACACACACACACACACACACACACACACACACACACACACACACACATTTGCTTGGACCCAGTCCCCAGCCCTCAGCACTCTGAGGGGGTCAGCTCAGATCAAAGGTGCTGGTCACAGCCATTAGGCCCAGCAGCGAAGACCCAACATGAAAAGCTTGTGTTTTGAAAAGGAGGGCAGAGAAAAAAAAACATCAGGGACCTCTCCATTTAAAAGGCAAACTGTGAAATAACTGAAAAGGTATGTCAATCAAGAGCAAGCGCCCAGTGGGAGCGCCACGATTCCCAGGCTCTCTCCTGGTCGAGCACCGGGCCATGGAGGGCTGCTGAAGGGGGCAACCCAAGAAATCTTTCATTCGATTCTCCTCCTCCCTTATCCCCTGCTTTTTAATTGTGATGGGAGGGAACGTCCGTCCGTCCCCCGTCCCCCCGACCCCCCGACCCCCAAGTCCAACAAAAAGCTCAGTCATTAATAAGATCTTGTCTCTCCTCCACCTCTCAGGTAAGTAACAAAGAGTTATTGGGGGACGGAGGGGCAAGTTGGAGTCGACATAGTTTTATGACCCCCCCCCCTTTTTATTACCAGCCCCTACACCCTGTACCCACTCCCTCCTCCTCCCATAGCATTTGTCTGACAAAAGGAACCCCGTGAGAGTCTCTCGCTTTCCTTTCTGCGTTTTTCTTTCAAGGTCAGAAAAGGCTGAATGATCTGACAAGGGGCTCACTTCCAAAAAAGGGGGAAGGAAAGAAAAGAGAAAGAGTAAAAGACGACTGGGCAAAAGGCTCCTTCTATGCTTTAAAATCCCATAGAGGATAGAAAAATGGTCGGTCCACACTTGACTAGTCCTGTATAGGGATTTGCTTGTAATAGCAGCTTCAGCTTATTAACAGCTCTGGCCAAAACATGTCAAAGGTTAACAGATCCTGCCAAGGGTAAGAAAGAAGCTAAACCTACCTGTCTCATCAACAGAGCAGATTAAACACAGCAGAGAGTGGGTTATAATAAACATCATGATTACAAATAGCTACCTTTTCTTTCAACACTAGTTCCTTTATCGCATGTGCACATGTAATAATTGGTTTACATGCAATAATTGGTTAATATTGCATTGAAAAAAGCAGAAACACTCATTGCATAAATATGACACACCATATTGTCACACATTACATATGGGTCTAATGTGAGTACTCATGGTCATTAGCCTTAACACGATGAGGTCTAATGAGGTCTATTTGAAGCCTGATATCAAAACGGTCGTCCATACAAAACCATTCTCACACGTGAGATATCCACGTTCCTGCATTTGATACCTCAGGGAAAAAGTAATTGTAACCATGCCATCCACTCCACGCTTTTAGTACATACTGCAATCTACATATCAGAGTGAGGCTCATGATAGCACCTACTGTGCCTGGAGCTCAGAGCAGCAAATAATGGCAATTAGAGGCAGCAGCACTTTCAGGCACCAGCGGTTTTCAAGTCCCCATAAACCCATGGTGAGCACCAATCACCATCCTGCCTGGGCCTAATTGCTTATGAGTCGCTTGCACGCTCCCTGCCACCGTAACGCCCAGTGTTTGTAAACACAGCTCGTAAAGGGGACGTTGCCATCAAAGTGCTAACGTGCCCTTGAAGAATCAGAGGGATGGGGATGGGGGTGCAGCTGGATGGATTGGTACCTGCCTGGCCTGGCTGGCTGACTGGCCCTGGGCTGGCCTCACCACTGCAGCTGAGTGGAGAAGGGGGCTTCATGTACACACACGTCAGAGAAGAAAGACACTCAACAGGTCGTCTATGTATTTACCCTCTCTGTCTCTCTGTGTTTGTCTGATGTGGATGACCTCACCTGGTAAGCATGGATAGTGGTGGTAGCAGCTGTGAGTCTGTGTATCGCTCCATGGTTCAGGAAGGAAAGAGAAACTGACGCTGTCTTTGGTTGTCTTATCTAGTGCATGGTTTCACAATGTCACTTGTTGATTTCACCTGAATAAGAACTTCCCCTGATCTTAAGTGTCCTTAAGACCATTACCCTTCTCTGTTATATAAGTGATAATGCCTGTGAGGCCGGTGTTTGGAGGATATATTGGCACGGGTGTTGCAAACCGTGCCAATATATCCTCCAAACACCGGCTTCTACGGCATTATCACTTTCATACAATAGGTTACCAACATATTCAAATAATGATTGACATATAATTCAGCAATAAGGCCCAAGGGGATGTGGTATATGGCCAATATACCACAGCTAAGGGCTGTTCTTAGGCACAATGCAACGCGGAGTGCCTGGATACGGCAATATACCACAAACACCCGAGGTGGGTTATTGCTATTATAAACTGGTTACCAATGTAATTAGAGCAGTAAAAATACATTTTTGTCATACCAGTGGTATTCGGTCTGATATGCCACAGCTTTCAGCCAATCAGCATTCAGGGCTCGAATCACCCAGTTTATAATACTATTTTTTTTTTTTTACATATTAAGCCAACCCTTGCTCTGAAGTACAGCTTTTTCCTCATGTCTTTCCAAACAAAGTCTGATTTACATAAATAAATGGGGGAAAGATGGCAGTGGCGGGAGAGTAACACCTGCTCGTACCCTGGTGAGCGCGTTCATTTTTCATCGCTGGATGGGTTTAACCAGCGTCCCTACTTGGAAACCTACTCGCTGCCCCCTTCAGCACATGTGGTTCTGCATGAGCAGCGCTGCATCACTGGTCTGGGCGCTTCGCGAGTTTACGGCTCCTACTTAATTTCCTACTGTAGTCCCCTGTAGCTCAGTTGGTAGAGCATGGCGCTTGCAATGCCAGGGTTGTGGGTTCGTTTCCCACGGGGGGCCAGTATGAAAATGTAAGTCGCTCTGGATAAGAGTGTCTGCTAAATGTCAAATGTACTGGAACGAGGTCCACATCTCCTTCAGCACCTTGATGTGTTACTGTGTTTACAGGCCCTGTCCAAAGGCAACAGATTGTTGTTAGCCTCATTTCCTTTTTCAGCAACATTCAGAGGTGCCCATAAGAGGAGAAAATAACAGCATGTTTCTCAAGATTTTTTCTCCTCCAAAAATGGGTTTCCATGGCTTGTGATGTCTGTTGGGAGGGATGTGTACTCAGATCTGATAGCAGGCCACATCAGGGTGCCTTTGAAGGTAAGACAGAAGGAGTTCTCCAAGGGAGCTGCGGATCCAGCAATTAGGTCCTATTCAGGCCCCCGTGGTAAGACCCACAGGTCATCTCCAAAACATTTCTGTCTATCACCATGACAATGGCTAAGGGCTTTTTGTGTAGACTAAAACCAGATCAAGACCAAGCCACATGGCATTTGTTTGCAATCAGTGCCCAGAGGAAACAATTAGCCTGCAGCACTGCCAGGTCTTTCATTGACAAATGGGTAAGAGGTTGGTGTAAGTGGCCATCAGACCCTGCTTTGTGTCTCCCTGGTAAACAACACCGGGCATCATCTGGGTGGAGTGTCAGTGTTTGGTCTGGGATGATAGCACTCCCTCCCTGTCCAGACGGGGACCCAGCCCATAATACTCTTTGTGATGTATGCTACAGTCAGTCTACTGAGAGGGTTTAGATACAGTGAGCTCGGGAAAATGTTGTCTGGCTCAGAATTCATTAAAAGACTGGGAGTTCTCATTTCATTGCATAAATCACACCGTACTTCCAGACACAGAATAATTTTTATTTTATTTTATTTTTTGATCTTCCCTCTTGAATATTGTTTATGATATGTTTTTGAAATGGCTGATTTGAATCATATCACTGTATTTCTGAATGATGACACAGCCTATTTTCAAATGTATTTGTGTCTCTGCAGTCTAGTAGTTCCCAGTGAGCCGATTGTTGAGGAACTGGGTTGTAGATGTCTCTTCACAAAGGGAATCATTTAAATGGGCCACTGTGCATATCCAGTTTTTTTTCTCTCTTGTCTTGGGAAAAACCTTCCCCCAGAGCATATGCCCGTCTGGTTTCCTAATCGGTAATGATAGAGTGGCTTATGATGGAAAACTCCCCTGTTCTAACAGAGACTCCTGTTCCTTATTTTTCAGGTCTAATGGAAATCCGATCTGTCAGTGTGGGAGTCGTCGCCATCAAATCAGTCAGCACCGGGCTGTACTTAGCCATGTCCAAAAAAGGCACACTCTTTGGATCGGTAGGTACACCTTGCAACATTCTTTCATGAGACACCATGGGCGGCCAGGTTCTAGCCAGGGGAGCCTGATGTTTCCTCCAAACACAGATCATTCCATTCAAGTGAGTCTTTGAGGTCTCCACTAGGCAAATCCACAGCAGGCCAGAGTTTAAAGTTTCAAGTTTTAATAGTTGCAATATCAATCATGGCTATACACCTGGGCCCAGCCTGATAATAGCTGCAGGTGATGCTCGCATGCAAGTCTTGAAGAGAGGCTTGTTCCACTGTCAAAATACTGCAGATGGCCAAGAAATGGAGGCTGAACTAAGATGACAACAGAGGCAGATGTGACGGTCTTGCGTGCCGTCTGCCAGTTGTTGTGCTCACACACAGCTCTCTCGTTCTTTCCCTCCCTCTCTTTCTCTCTCTCTTTCTCTCTCTCTGTCATGTAATGAGGCTGCCTATGGCGTGGTATCTAAGTGTTTTACAGCTCAGCGAGAGAGAGAGAGAGAACTCTGGAGCTGGCAATTAGTCAGTACTGTGAAGCTGTGATGAGTTGCAGACCATTATTTCACCCTGCCACCAGCATAAACAGGACATAGATGAACTCACTCAGCCTCCAAGAGCCTCCCCATTCACCTCCCACTGAAACCTCCCTTAATGACCATTAAGCAGGAGAATCACGCTGGGCTGATGCTATCTCCATAAGGGCCCTGTGATCTCAGCCTGATAGTGGCATGTAGAGGGGACTGCTCCAGAATCTCTTTTCATGGTCATATATTTTACGTCATACCTACGTACAGTTAAGAAGCTCCAACCACCCATGGCAAAGAGGAGAGGGCTTTGTTGGCTAGGCTGTGCCTGTATATTGACACAAATCCCTGCTTCTGTTCTTTGCCTCAGAAGTGGATCAAGGAAGAGATTACAATCAGATAGATGACAATCAAAACATTTTACATAGCAGATTAACGCTTCATTATCATCCGATTATCTGCTAAAAATACATGTTTTTATATTGTTATATCTTCTTGGCCATGATCCAACCCTCCCTCCCCTGCAGGTGAAGTACAACCCTAACTGTAAGTTCAAGGAGCGCATCGAGGAGAACGGCTACAACACGTATGCCTCCCTGCGCTGGAAACACGGCGGCAGGCAGATGTTCGTATCTCTGAACGGCAGGGGGAAGCCCCGGCGAGGTCACAAAGCCCGGAGGAGACATCCCTCCACTCACTTCCTCCCCATGCTGCCCTTATAGCTGGACAACTGGACTCATGCTCTGCAGCCAGTCCCTCCTACTAGTGTTGTGGTTATCAAGATAACTATGAATACAATTATGATGATGATGATTATTATATCCATACCCTCTCCCATATATGTACATTTGTTGGGGTTGTATAAACTATTTTGTTTGTCGAGATCGCCTTGGGGGCATAATACAGTAAGTTTAAGTTATTCAACCCCCCCCCCTTTAGTGTAAGGTCCAGAAATAAAGCTGCTAATATTGTGTAAACAGTATGTCTATTATTATTATGATCGATTATCAAGCCAAGGGATAATATTGATGATGCTCTTCTGTGTCAAGGAGTCATTTTGACACCACCGTCCTCTGAGAAAGTGTGTAATTGAAACATATCCTCCCTCTAAAGGGTACGAGTATTGTATATATATATTGCCCCCTTAATGACCTTAAAATATGCTGTTAAAGCAATGGACTGCCGATGTAAAAGAAACTTGACAAACGGTGAACAGGACATTGATTTAGGTTGTCAAATATGTTCATCTGAGCAAGAGAGAGGATTCTCTAAAGATACTGAAAGGCCTTTACAATCAATGCTGCAAAGGACTCTGCACTTCAGTGGACTTCATACAGAGGGGACAGAATTCCATGTTGACGAAAACGTTTGGACTTATGTACATTGATACCCATGGATGTCTGCTGTAAGACATGGCTAGTTTCAAGTTTCAAGTTTTATTATTCGTATGTACAGGATACGCACAGTATACATCATCCAATGAAATGTTCCTTGCAGGTTCCTTCTCGACAACGCAACAACAATAAGAAATAATAAAATATAAGAATACGAACAAAGTAAATGGCTCAGTAGAATAGAATAAACATAGACTAGAAGGCTATCGGGTCTTCTGGGTTTCTGAAAGGAACTTGTGAGCGTTGCAGAAGTGTACTTTAGCCTCCTTCTTTCATCCAATAATCCTAGACCACTAGCTCAGGGCTCAATCTTTGAAAGTGGGACTCACGACATTGTCTCTGATATGTTAGTTCCAGAATTCAGTAGATATGTTAGTTCCAGAATTCAGTAGATATGTTAGTTCCAGAATTCAGTTGACATGTTAGTTCCAGAATTCAGTAGATATGTTAGTTAAATGCATATGGTACTCCCTTTGTTGTATCATAGGAGGTCGGTGGCACCTTAATTGGGGAGGACAGGCATGTGGTAATGGTTGGAGCGGAACAGGTGGAAAGGTATCAACAACATCAAACACATGGTTGCCATGGTTTCCATGTGTTTGATGCCATTCCATTTACTCCGCTCCATCCATTATTATGAGCCATCCTCCCCTCAGCAGCCTCCACTAGGTTGATAGGACTTAACCCATTAATTTTGTACGTATGGTAGCTGGTTTTCGCATTATCTTGTCATGTCTTGCTAACATTTTGAAAAACCTGCTGCAAATAGAACTTTTAATATATTTAAACCTTTTTGTACCGTATAACATTTGAAGTTGATGTTATTGTCTCCATTTTGTGTCTAGTTCAAAATCCTAATTGTATTCCAGTCCATATTCTAGTCTAAACTGTATGTTACTGCAATATGGCACCTCCTCCCACTGCAACCATCATCTGAATGGTCAGCAATGAGGATCTACAAGAACACCTGTTTCAACTATTAGTCAGCTATTAGGTAGTCTGTCAATTGAATTCTGTCATCAAAACAACATTAGTGAGTGTCTTGGTTCGTGTTCAGCTTGAACGTCAATAAAATGCACCTAAATTACCCAATGTTCAAGGAGTCACTTATGCTAACATGCTCAACATCTCTTCAGTTAGCTACATTCAAAAAGAGGGACCTTTTTGCCTCTCATGTAATGTACTGTACTTGCCTTGATTGTTTTGCGTTGTCAGCATCTCCATCAGAGTTACATAATCTGCATCATCATCATCATCATCACCACATGAACATTCACAGCGGGAGTGGATTTGATGTAGTGTGCCTCCCCTGTCTTGTGAAAGACTTGTGCTGATGAGCTCTTCAATGGGCTATCATGGTTCTTTAATTACGCTGAAGGCCTGGTAGAATGGGAGGCTATAGAATCTTTTCACCCTGCGGACTGCAGAGATGGGGATGAATGGCCTCTATTGGGGGGAGAAAGGCTAGCTTTTCAGCCTGTCATAATGTGAAATTGTTTTGATGGGCAACATGTCTATTCAAAACAGCTTTATGTCGCGCTGCCGTTCGATCCAAAGGTCTGCCAAACAATTGGATGTGGGTGTGAGGGTCTAGGGAGACTGAGTGTGCAATTATTATAATAATTTTTTCTTACAGTTTTACATATTTTGAGCTGAAGACGTGGCCAAGGATTACTTGTGTCTTAGTGGGGGAAGTTTCGGCTGCGACACCATCTGAATCTTTAAAGTGCCACATGCCCAATCTATAGGGTCTCACAAGAAACAGCTGAAAGCTGTATTTTACTGACAGTTAAGTGGGGAAATAAAGTTTAGTAGACAATAGACAGATGTCATATACTGTAAGTGTAGAAGTCTAGTTTTGCAGGTGTTTCTCGACTAATGCGTCCTCGTTTATCCTTCAGCAGGCACAGGAACTCTTTGAAACATGCAAACCCACAAAGTAAAGTAATCCCATTTTCTGCCTGTTCTGTTGAATGGCTCGCCTCATCATCAAAGTGTCTCCACCTCTCCACCTCTCCACTCGTCCAAGAGTCCAATAATTTCTCCTTTTCTTTCTTGGCTTTAAGGTGAGGCTGCCTGTTTATGCCAGACCCAGCTCAGAGCACAGGGACACTAAATGGGAGTCTGTAATTATCATTGTTCCTCTACTGTCCTGTCAGTGCGCTCACCAGCAAAACAAGAGGGATCCCTTGGCAGCGCTCATCAAAGCAATCGACTTTGATCAAAAACGCAGTGCAAAATCAAGGTGAAATGCTCCAAACATATTACAAGGGAATGGATATCCTTCCAAAGGACATCTCCCACTCCCCCTATACTATGGCCTGTTAATGCCATATGCACAGGTGCTTGTTCCTAAATATAGGGTTTGTCTGATCAGCTGTGTCTGAACAGAGGACTGAGAGACCTACAGAGAGAGTCATGCAATGTTGTTGTGAAAAAAGTCTGCACCACCACATTTTTAAGAGATTGATCAGTTGCTATGTGTCACTATGCAATGTGTTGATGCACTCATATAGGGTGGTTCCAGAGTTTGGCAAAGGGCATAGAAAATATAAGCAATATCAGTTAGTGGTCTATATTTGAAATTGACCCCATAGTAATGCATAGCTGGTCAGTGTTCTAATGATTTGTCCTGAGTCTTTACAGCAGAGCTCTGTATTGACCTCACAATGTTAGGGCAGTACTGTGGGAATTATTCCAATCCCCAACAGTGAATTTTATTATCAATTTTTCTGTCTATTACCCTATTTTACAGACACATACTGTATGTATTGTGATGTCACGAGAGGCTGTGTCCTGGAGGGACGTTACATCCCCCTGAGGTGGCTGCAAACCCAGACAGCTATGGCTCCATCTGCTGGTATGGTCGGGAACTCCACCCCTCTATGGCCAATCTTCCCACGCAGCTGAAACAAATGAGGAGCTGATGAGCTGAAGGTTTGGGAAGGGAAGAGACACAGTCTCCAAGCTGGGCTCTCTGGAGGACAAGAGTGCTGCACGTCCACTTCCATGAGGAATATAAGGATTTGGAGATACATTTGGAAGGACTTTTTGCTGGGTTGGCCACTAGCTGCAACGTGGACTACAGTAAGGCTGGGGAAAAGTTATCTGAGCGAGTGAGAATTATGACTTTGGATGTGGAAGAGACATCCCTGAACTGTTAACCCTTAAAGAGCCACAAGAGAACAGAATTTTGTTATATTTTCGTTAATTTCCCAAGACCTATAATAAAATCCTTGTTTTGTTTGAACCTTGTCTCCTTGCACTACTTGAGCAATCCCGCTGAAAGCTGTGTAGCCTCTCGTGACGTCACAGTATATTTTACAGACACATACTGTATGTATATTTTACAGACACATACTGTATGTATATTTTACAGACACATACTGTATGTATATTTTACAGTGTCACGCCCTGACCTATAGAACTCTAGTTTGTTGAGTCAGGGTGTGGAAATCTATGTTATATATTCTATGTTTATGTTCTAGGTAAATTATACATTTACATCATCACTTGGGAGTATAAAAATCACTTTTGACGTACAGTGCTTTGCAACCAACAACTTACCGCTGGTTTGGTGCTTGTTCACTGGGACGATTCTAACTGAAACATCCTCCCTCGTAAGCAAGCTACGCCAACCAGCCAATAAGATGCCATGTTGAGTAGGTGAAGGCAAGAAAAAACCAAAAACCCATTGGCTTAACAATAAAGTGGCAAGGGGAATCACCAATATAACCCTGTTACACCCAGGCTGGGCACTGCGTTTAGTCCTGCTCCAGAGATGGAGATGGATACGGGTCCGGAAGTTTGCTCCACTCCGGAGCCAGAGCAGTCCACTCCACCGGGGTCCAGTCCAGCTCCGGTCAGCGGTTCCACTCCGGAGCCAGAGTAGTCCGCTCCACCGGTGCCCAGTCCAGCACCGGTCGGCTGCTCCACGCCAGAGCAGTCCGCTCCACCGGGGTCCAGTCCAGCTCCGGTCAGCGGCTCCACTCCGGAGCCAGAGCAATCCGCTCCACCGGTGCCTGATCCAGTTCCGGTCAGCGGCTCCACTCCGGAGCCAGAGCAATCCACTCCACCGGTGCCTGATCCAGCTCCGGTCAGCGGCTCCACTCCGGAGCCAGAGCAGTCCGCTCCACCGGTGCCCAGTCCAGCTCCGGTCAGCGGGTTCCACTCCGGAGCCAGAGCAGTCCGCTCCACCGGTGCCAAGTCCAGCTCCGGTCAGCGGATCCATTCCGGAGCCAGAGTAGTCCGCTCCACCGGTTTCTAGTCCAGCTCCGGTCAGCGGTTCCACTCCGGAGCCAGAGCAGTCCGCTCCACCGGGGGACATTTCAGCTCCGGTCAGCGGCTCCACTTCAGACCCAGAAGTCAGCCCCTCTCCAGGGTCGGGGCCTCCCACACCAGGGTCCAGACAGGGCTTGGTGCATCGCGGGAGGATTGCCAATCCAGGCCCAGATGTCAGCCCCTCTCCAGGTTCGGAGTCTCCCACACCAGGGTCCAGACAGGGCTTGGTGCATCGTGGGAGGAAGGAGAGGGGAAGCATCGCGCCGAGGTCCAGACCAGACCAGGGGCGCAACAAGGAGGCATAGAGGGAGAGGTCGTCACGCCCGGAGCCGGATCCGCCTCCGAGGCTGAAAGCCCACCCGGACCCTCCCCTGTCTTGTCAGGTTTGTGCGGCCGGAGTCTGCACCTTTGGGGGGTACTGTCACGCCCTGACCTATAGAACTCTAGTTTGTTGAGTCAGAGTGTGGAAATATATGCTAGAAATTCTATGTTTATGTTCTAGGTATTGTATTTCTATGTTTGGCCGGGTGTGATTCCCAATCAGAGACAGCTGTCGCTCGTTGTCTCTGATTGGGGATCATACTTAGGTAGCCCATTGCCTACTGTGTATTGTGGGATCTTGTTCCGTATAAGCTTGTATGTGTATAGCCGGAGGACTTCACGTTACTTCTTGTTTTGTTGTATGTTTATAGAGTAAATAAACATGTACGCTTTTCACGCTGCACCTTGGTCCGACCCGTCTCTCAACGTCCGTGACATACAGACAGATACTGTATGTAGATTATTGAACTCAGCAGTTTGTTTTTGTATCTATGCCTTGTCATCTGTAAAAGTTTCATAAAAATGGTTTCTTCCAGATTCATTGCAACTGGGGGACAAAACAAGCAATAATATGATGGGGGCACAAGTCATGCTGCTTTAGCTACAACGACCTAAAGCTCCAGGGACCTTTGAAACCCTGTGTGGTCAATTTCTCTCAGAGGAGTGAAAAGAACTGTGGTGGGTGGGAGAAAAGAAAAAAACGTGCCACTACGATCTGATGTATGAAGACTAAAAAGGAGGGGAAAGGGCACAATTTTAAAGCGCTTATTGAATTGCTATTACAGCTCCTGAGACTAATTGCGGCTGTTGTGTGTCTCACAGTCACCGAGGGGGCTCTGGAGTGGCCCTGCATGCGCTTACCCAGTGGGGTTTTCAGACAGAAAGGCCCTGAGAGAGCCCAGGACCACCAAAGATCAATAGCAAACTCTTCAGTCTTTCAATGGCCTACTCTAATCCTTCTCATTTGTCTGCCATTTTGTTCAGGGCCATTCACAGCTCCCTGCATTTGGGATTAGGGTCTTGTTTTGTTACAAAAACAGCCCAAGTTATTATGGTGAATAGACCAAGGGGCAGACGATGAGTGTGTGAGTGCACATGCGCATGTGTGTACCTGTGTGTGTGTGTGTGTGTGCGTGCGTGCGTGCATGTGTGTGTGTGTACCTGTGTATGTTAGAAGAGTATGAGAATACTGTATGTCCAATGTCTCAGACAAAGCAGACTGTTTATTTTCTTCCTCGTAGAACTCAGAAGGAGTTACAATGTCAGTTAGAAGGAGTTAAGTTCCATAACTTTCAGAAATTCCTTTACCTTTGTGTTCTTTCTGTGGTTGCCTGGCCGAACTGTCTGGTGGAGTCTTGGCAGCAGGCATCAAATCCATCAGAAAGGCCAGGCCGGGCCTTCTCATCACTGAGTGGGTGGATTATTCTGTGCGTCTGCAGCCACCTGAGACAGGCGCCAGCCACATTACCTCCAAAGCCCTGCCATGCCACTTCACAGGTATGTGGTGCCACAGAGGCCTTCGTCCACCCTCACCCCGTGTGGCATTCCCCAGATGCCTGCAGGCATGTCATACACCGCAGGATTGGAAGGGAAGGCTAGGAGGATGGGGAGAGGGTGGAGGGGCTGAGGCTCCGTCAAGATAGTTTGGCCAACTGAAGCAGGCCAGATTTAGGATGGTCCCAGTCAACATCATAAGGTTGTCTTTGGCTTTTGGTGACTGGAAAAGGCCTAAGTCGGGACAGGTTCATGAGAAGCCTGAGGCGGGCCGGACCTTATCCACCCTGCCCCTCGAGCGCCAGTGTCTGTGTGGAGTAATTCTCTAAGCATGAGGGGCTAGAGTGTCTCTGTCTTTTGTCACCATCTGCGCTGGGATATTTTCTCAGAGCTAACGCTACGGTAGCACACACTGTCCTTTTATGTTCAAAGACTAGCAGGTGGATTGTCTTCCCTAAAGATGAATTTTTAACATACTGTATAATGTTTAAAATTCATCACAGCTTATTTGTCCTTCTTAGGGGTTTTAAAATAAGCTGGTCTCGCTGTGGTGAGAAAGTCTTTATTGGATAACCCTCGCAGGCTGTATCAGACACATAAAATATCCATGACCAGAAAGTGTCAGTTTCCTCTGTCTGCTTCTCAAGAACAGAACACAGATAACTTGACACTGTTGGCAAAGGGAGATGAATACAACAGTCTGTTACAGTTCAGTTTGAGGAGGCACATTTTTTAAATGAAACAGCCTGTGAAATTGTATAGTTATTTCAGTACGCTGGAGAAATATGGAGACAGACTTAATGAAAGAGGGACAACGACACTAGCCTACACTAAGAGGGTGTAGCGTTTTGACCAGACTGCCTCGAGTCTAGACGAGCTATGAGCTTTATAATATAGTTCCCTCTGGGACCCACTAATCTACCAGTTTCCCCTTCAAGTCCCACCTCTGTGTGTGCGTCCTCCTTCTCTTCCTCCACTTCACTAGCTCTCCATCCCCTTCCATCAGAGCTGTGGCATTAGGTGGGCATTCTCTTCTAAAGCTCTCTGAAATAAAAGGAGTCCTGTTTCAATTGTGGTCCACACAATAATAATAATATGCCATTTAGCAGACGCTTTTATCCAAAGCGACTTACAGTCATGTGCGCATACATTTTTACGTATGGGTGGTCCCAGGGATCGAACCCACTACCCTGGCGTTACAAGCGCCATGCTCTACCAATTGAGCTACAGAGGACACAAAGTTTTAGTAATGTCTGGTTCTGTGTAATTGCTGTAGGTATGAAACCTCTTGGTACAATGTGCTGTAGGTATGACTCACAGGGTATCATAAGAAGGGTCAAAAACATGAGAAGAAAAATAATTTACAATTCAAGAGAAGTGTAACCTCCTCTGCTGTACTGAGGATCCCTTTTGTGGGGCTCTTCTGGGATCTGAACCCGGGACCTCTTGCAACATCACAGAAGTAAAAATAAGTTAACATATTAAAGAAGTCCTCCAGCAATTTCTGAACGTCTACTGTTGAAAGCGATTTCCCCAGTATAAATACAGTAAAGTACACACACTAAAGGGTAAAAAAATATGTTTTGTGCATGTAATATTCATATGTGTCACCATACTGAATTGTAATTGGATGCATCATACTGTGCAATGATTGGTTAAGACCACCCAGGTGGAGAGGTCATTCTAAGATGATCATGGCCAGAGACACATGGACATGCACGTTATAGCTAGTTAATAAAGAGCTACGTTTATAAATATCCTGTCGTCCTGCATTTTTATTATTTTGTACAAAGCGTACAAAACAAGACATGGTGTCAGAGTAAAAGGACTAAAAGATGGATTTTGCTGGAGTTCCTTCACCTCGAATGGATTGGGGGTCTACAAATCTACCCGATGCATGGCGTAAGTTCAAACAGCATGTGGAGCTGATGTTCACGGGTCCTCTGAAGGAAAGAGGAGAAGAGGAAAAGTGCAGCTACCTGCTCCTCTGGATCGGTGAAAAAGGGAGAGACATTTACAACACATGGACACTTACCGAGGCTGAATCAAAGGTACTGAAAACATACTACGATCGTTTTGAAGCATATGTTGTGCCAAAGACCAATACAATTTTCGCTAGGTACAAATTCCATGAGAAAGTACAAGGCGCTAGCGAATCGTTTGAACAGTTTGTCACTGAGCTGCGTCTGCTTGTGAAAGACTGTGATTATGCAAACAAGGATGAGATGGTCAGGGACCGTATTGTATTTGGAATACACTCACCGCGAGTGAGAGAGAAACTTTTGAATGTTGGATCAGAGTTAACGCTGGACAAAGCTATCGACATAGCCAGATCTCACGAGCTAGCACAGGTTCAGATGAAAACCATTTCAGGCGGCAGCACGAGCGCATCACGTGAACAAGCAGTGCACGCAGTCAGGCAGACATCAAAGCACACCTCCAGTGCCCAGAGAGCATGTTTCAGAACGGAGACAGCCAGAACTCCAAAACAGAGCGACACAGACTCCAAACGCCCCAAAACATGTGGATATTGTGGATACAAAGTGCATGGCGAAAAGGGGAATTGCCCAGCTAAAGGCAAACAGTGTACTAAATGTGGAAAATGGAATCACTTTGCAAAAGTGTGCAGAGTTTACCGTGGAAAAACAGTACATACAGTGAGTGAAGATGAAATGTCAATCAAAGAGTCAAATGCTGATGAACTGTTTATTGATTCAGTGACACAGAAAAGTCAGATATCAGAGACAGAGCAAGCCTTTGCTGACATTGAGATAGGAAGACAAGGCACAGAGCTAAAATTCAAACTAGACACTGGTGCACAAGTAAACATTATTCCTCTGAGTAAGTACAGAAGCTTGACATCTGAGTGTGAGCTACAGCCCACCACGCGCAGACTGACTGGTTATGGTGGTGAACAGCTCCCAGTAAAAGGCACATGCACTCTCAAATGCAAATACAAGGAAAGGGACATGATGTTGGACTTTACGTTGTTGACACTCGAGCACCTGCAGTGCTAGGTCTTAAAGCATGTTTAGACATGGACCTTATCAAGCTAGTTTTATCAGTGACAGCACCAGTAGAGATAGAGAATGTCATGGAGGAGTTTGCTGATGTTTTTACAGGAATAGGACTATTCCCAGGAGAATGTACCATTCACCTTAACCCAGACGCAACCCCTGTGATCTACCCACCGAGAAAGATTCCACTTGCTCTCCGCGCCCGTCTGAAGAAAGAGTTGGAGAGCATGGAGCAATCTGACATCGTCACCAAGGTTACAGAACCGACGGATTGGGTCAACGCGTTAGTGGTGGTGGAGAAACCACGGACAGGCAAGCTCAGAGTATGTCTCGACCCAAGAGACTTGAACAAGGCTATCAAACGCCCCCATTACCCCCTTACCGACGCTAGATGGCATCACACACAAGCTAGCGGGCGCACGCTACTTCAGTGTCATGGACGCTCAGATCAGGCTACTGGGCTATCAAGCTCACAGAAGAGTCATCTAAGCTCACAACGTTCAACACACCGTTTGGACGCTACAGGTTCCGTCGCCTGCCTTTTGGGATTATCTCAGCCCAAGACGAGTTTCAGCGAAAGATCGGCCGAGGTGTACGAAGGCCTCGACGGAGTCGTGGCAATTGTGGACGACATCCTTGTCTATGGTCGAACCAAAGAGGAACACGACAGAAACCTCAGCGCGATGCTGCAAAGGTCCCGCGAGAGAGGAGTCCGGCTCAACCCCGAGAAGAGCACAGTCGGCGCTACAGAGGTCAGCTACTTCGGGCATCTTCTCACAGCGAATGGAATCAAGCCAGATCCGCAGAAGATCTCAGCCATAAAGGAAATGGAGCCACCAAAGAACCGCGCAGAGCTGGAAACAGTGCTTGGCATGGTCAACTACTTAGCCAAGTTCGCACCCAGCCTCTCCAATGCTAATGCACCCCTGCGTCAGCTGCTAAAGCAGTCCAGTGAGTTCCTCTGGGACAACCAACACGACATCGCTTTCCAGAAAGTGAAAGACTTGATCACGAGAGAACCAGGACCAATCCTTGCCTACTACGACCCCAACAAAGAGCTCAGACTCCAGGTGGGACGCGTCAAAGTATGGACTAGGGGCAGTGCTACTGCAAGAAGGAAAACCCATCGGCTACGCTTCCAAATCTCTCACAGACTGTGAAATCAACTACGCTCAAATCGAAAAGGAGCTGTACGCCATTCTGTTCGGATGTAAGCGTTTCCATCAGTATGTCTATGGACGACAAGTCATTGTGGAATCAGACCACAAGCCCCTCGAGTCAATCATGAGGAAACCGTTAGCCGCAGCCCCGCCAAGGCTACAGAGAATGATCCTTCAACTACAAAAATACGACTTCACAATCACTCCAGTTGACAACTTCAAATCACCAGCCCAGCTGTTGATGAGCCGCAGACTTCGCTCAATCCTCCCCAGCACCAACCAGCAGCTGCAACCTGAGGTCGTCAGCTACAAGGAAGTGCATGCAAAACGTGCACAGAGACAGCAACAGCAAAAGCGATACTACGACAGGTCAGCCAGACCACTGCCACCACTGAACGACGGAGAGTCAGTTAGAATCCAGGAGCATGGCTACTGGAAGCCAGCAGTCGTCATCCAACCAGCTGACACTGAACGTTCATATCACGTTCGCACCGCAGAAGGAGCGGTGTACCGCCGCAATCGTCGTCACCTACTGAACACAAAAGAACAACACACTGACGAGATGAACTGTTCCCCTGAAAGAGAACGGGATGGACTAAACACAGACACAACACAACATACACCATACTTACCTGCAACACCACAAGAACTGTTGACTGACACAGAAGCATGCTCAGCTTCATATCACACAAGGTCAGGAAGAGAGGTCAAGCCTAGAGCTGTCCTAGACCTGTGAAATGTCAAAGGGTGTAGGCGGATCGCTGCCCTAAAAGAGTTTCCAGACTGTAAACTTGTTATTGAAAGTTAACTTGAAATGCTTTGGTATTGTATTTGTTTGATATGTTGAGATGTCATTGCTACAGTGAAAAGCTGAGTTGCTGAGAAATATTTGTTCTAAAAAATAACAATATGCTGAATCATTGTTTGTCTGTTATGTTGATGCAGTTGGTGCAGTTTAAATGGTTACTTACCTCGAGTTCAAACTACAGAGCATATATTCAAAAGAAACGCTTTATTGTTCCACATATTTTTTCTTTTTTTAAAAGAAGGGGGATGTAATATTCATATGTGTCACCATACTGAATTGTAATTGGATGCATCATACTGTGCAATGATTGGTTAAGACCACCCAGGTGGAGAGGTCATTCTAAGATGATCATGGCCAGAGACACATGGACATGCACGTTATAGCTAGTTAATAAAGAGCTACGTTTATAAATATCCTGTCGTCCTGCATTTTATTATTTTGTACAAAGCGTACAAAACAAGACAGTGCAGAATAGTGTTTTTTAGACAACTGCAAACTTCAAGGAGTAGGGCATTCAAGGAGTTGGTCTGATGGGAATCCGTGATGTCATCGGCCTCCCTCCTTGGTTGAGGAACAATAGAGGAGCAATAGAGAACAAAAGAGGAAAGGCCCACCCCCCCACTGCTATGTTATGACTTACCTGGACCACCTATTGAGATGTGACTTTCAGATGTTAAATGAGGTGTTAAATGAGATCTTAAATGAGGTGAAAAGGAGACTGGAGTGCCACTTTAAGTTTTAATAAAGTTTTGTGTTTGTTGCTTTGTTGCTTTGTTTCTGTGTGTTTTATTCACAGGTGCAAACACTTAAGGCCTGATTCAATTAGATCCTCTTTAGCCAAAATCCGCATAGCTGATGATTTGACGGTGTCGAAGGTGGAACTGTGTTAGAGCTGTCAAATCCACAAGTGCCTCCGGCATTATACTTAAAGCGGACATTGCCATTGGCTGCACAGAGTCGCATTGAGAGAAATCCCATGCAGCCTTCTTTACTCCATTAGGCTGATAGAAATCCTAATTATTTCGTTTAAAGCTGCAATATGTATCTTTTTGGGCGACCTGACCCAATTCACATAGAAATATATGTTATAGATCTGCCATTCTCACTGAAAGCAAGTCTAAGAAGTGGTAGATCTGTTCTATGTGCACTATTTCTAAGTTTTGTTTTTGCATCTGTTACTTTCGGTTTTGTACACTAGGTTCAAACATCTGAAAATACAATATTTCTGGTTATGGAAAAGGTATTTCACAGCAGTTTAGATGGTACAATGATTCTCTACACTATACTTGCTTGTTCGGTCACATAAACTGAAATTAACCAGGAAATGGTGGAGTGATTTCTGCATTGTGCATCTTCAATGATTTTCCATTATTTCTATTTATAAACTGGGTGGTTCGAACCTTGAATGCTGATTGGCTGACAGCCGTGGTATACCACGGGTATGACAAAACATTTATTTTGACTCCTCTAATTATGTTGGTAACCAGTTTATAACAGCAGTAACGCACCTATGGGGTTTGTGGTATATATCGTTGCGTAGTGCCTAAGAACAGCCCTTAGCCATGTTATATTGGCCATATACCACACCCCCTCGTGCCTTATTGCTTAAATAACCTACACTTTCTCGTTCTGAACTTCTAACGCAAGTGGGGTGGGTGCGGCTTCGTGACAATGATCACAAGAGCAGCTGCTCACCGATTTGACAGCTCCAACACAGTTCCAACTCGGGTGTCGGTTATCGCCAGTTAACGCAGGCTCTGATTGAAATGTAGGCCTTAGTAAGTCCGACCCATTATATGTATTGCTTCATCCAAGTGTGAATTACTCCATGCATTAGAGGCATATTCCTCTGATACCTGATGGTTCCACCCACCCTAAGCTGAGGTCAACGTTCACAGTTCACACTGCTGGGCTGCATTCATCAGCCCTCTCAGACCCTCATGTCAAACATGAACCAGTGCTCCCTTAACATGACACAGAGAGAGAAAGAGTGTCCCTCCGCATTAATGGGGCAAACCATTAGAGCATCCCAGCTAACAACAAACGTTTCCACAACTTTAGAGAACGTTCCCGTAAGCGTCTCATTAGGTCATTAACTAATAGTCATAGGACTGTTCCCCTGATGTGCAATGAATGTTTCCAAGAGACCATTCCCTTAATTTCAAATAGAACTTATCCAGAACGTGGTATTCATGTTCTCAGAATTTAAGATATTAATGTTCTAGACACGTTTCATTGGAATGTTGCAAGACCATTCATGAATCCAGTTTTCTGAGTGTTAGGAGATGTGATAAGGTGGTGTTGAAGGAGTCAGGCGCAGGAGGGTAAATCACAGAAACAGGCCTTAATCCGAAAAATACAGGTTTACGCAGAAATGCGTCAAACACACTCCAGGGCACAAAACAGGTGCACTGGAAAATACAAGACGCGGGAAAATACTCCCGTCATTACCAAATACAAGAGCTCCACGGAGCTACTAACCTCCACAACAAACAATCACCCACAAGGACAAGGGGGCAGAGGGAACACTTACACATGGAATTAGGGGAATAGAACCAGGTGTGTGTGATTGACAAGACAATTTATATGATTATTGGGGTGATAGTGGTTAGTACTCCGGTGACGACGAACGCCGAAGCCTGCCCAAACAAGGAGGGGAGGCAGCCTCGGCGGAAGTTGTGACAGTACCCCCCCCTTGACGCGCGGCTCCAGCAGCGTGCCGACCCCGGCCTCGGGGACGGCCAGGAGGACGCGGAGCAGGGCGAGCCGGATGGCGACGGTGGAAATCCCGTAACATCGAGGGATCGAGGATATCCCTCACCGGTACCCAGCACCGTTCCTCCGGACCGTACCCATCCCACTCCACGAGGTACTGAAGGCCCCCCACCCGACGCCTCGAATCCAGGATGGCACGGACAGAGTACGCCGGGGCCACCTCGATGTCCAGAGGAGGTGGAGAAACCTCCCGCACCTCAGACTCCTGGAGCGGACCAACCACCACCGGCCTGAGGAGAGACATGAAACTAATGGTTAATACGGTAATCAGGGGGAAGTAACAACCAATACGTAACCTTGTTGAGTCTCCTCAGGACTTTGAACGGCCCCACAAACCGCTGGCTCAGCTTCCGGCAGGGCAGGTAGAGGGGCAGATTATGGGTCGAGAGCCAGACCCGATCACCCGGTACGAAGACCGGGGCCTCCCTGCGGTGATGGTCAGCGTTGGCCTTCTGACGACGCACGGCGCGCTGGAGGTGAACGTGGGCAGCGTCCCACTTCTCCTCCTCTGCGCGCCGAAACCAGTCATCCACCGCAGGAGCCTCGGTCTGGTTCTGGTGCCACGGTGCCAGAACCGGTTGGTAACCTAAAACACATTGGAATGGTGTTAGGTTAGTAGAGGAGTGGCGGAGAGAGTTCTGGGCATATTCTGCCCATGGCAAGAACACCGACCACTCCCCCGGCCGGTACTGGCAGTAGGACCGCAGGAACCTCCCCACATCCTGATTTACTCGTTCCACCTGCCCATTTGACTCGGGGTGGAACCCAGAGGTCAGGCTGACCGAGACCCCCAGACGTTCCATGAACGCCTTCCAAACCTTGGACGTGAACTGGGGAACCTCGGTCGGACACTATATCCTCTGGCACCCCGTAGTGCCGGAAGACGTGATTAAACAGGGCCTCCGCAGTCTGCAGGGCCGTGGGGAGACAATACTAAGATGAGGCCATGGTCGTTGTGGAACTGGTAATGGTTGTAGCTTACCCGCTGGGAGGTGCCTAGGTGCCTTACTCTGGGCGCACACGATCAGGAGGAGACGTACACCCTCATATCCTTAGCCAAGGTAGGCCACCAGTACTTTCCTCTCAAGCAGCGCACTGTATGGCCGATACCTGGGTGACGTGTGTGCCCAGAAGATCAGACGATCACGGATAAGAGCAGGCACGTACCGTAGCCCAGCTGGACACTGCGGTGGAGATGGATCTGTGCGTAATGCCTGCTCTATATCCGCGTCCATCGCCCATACTACCGGCGCCACAATGCGGGAGGCCGGGAGTATGGGGGTGTTGTCTCTGGGCCTCTCCTCTGTGTCATACAGCCGGGACAGTGTGTCTGCCTTCACGTTCTTCGTACCCGGAATGTATGACAATGTAAAATCAAACCGGGTGAAGAATAGGGCCCACCTGGCCTGGCGAGGATTCAGCCTCCTCGCTGCCCGGATGTACTCCAGGTTACGGTGGTCCGTCCAGACGAAGAAAGGGTGTTTCGCCCCTTCGAGCCAATGCCTCCACACCATCAAGGCTCGGCCAACAGCCAATAGCTCCCGATCACCAACGTCGTAGTTCTGCTCTGCCGGGCTGAGCTTTTTAGAGAAGGCGGCACAGGGGCGGAGCTTGGGTGGCGTACCCGAGTGTTGAGACAGGACAGCTCCTATCCTAACCTCGGACGCATCCACCTCCACTACGAACGGTAGTGATGAATCGGGGTGGGCCAGTACTGGGGCTGAGGTGAACAGACCCCGCAGTTTGCTGAAGGCCAGGTCAGCCTCAGTAGACCAGCAGAGCCGGGACGGCCCACCCTTCAACAGGGAGGTAATGGGAGCTGCAACCTTGCCAAAGCCCCGGATAAACCTCCGATAGTAGTTGGCAAAGCCAAGGAAGCGCTGCACCTCCTTAACCGTGGTTGGAGTCAGCCAATTACGCACAGCTGAAATGCGATCTCCCTCCATCTCCACACCTGAGGTGGAAATGCGGTATCCAAGGAAGGAGACGGACTGCTGGAAAAACATACACTTCTCTGCCTTAGCATAAAGGTAATTTTCCAACAGTCGGGCCAGCACCTTGCGAACCAGGGACACATGCTCGTCATGCGTAGCGGAATACACCAGGATGTCATCGATGTAGACCACTACACCGCGACCAAGCATGTCCCGAAACACCTCGTTTACAAAGGACTGGAAAACTGAGGGAGCAGTCATCAAACCATAGGGCATCACCAGGTATTCATAATGCCCCGTGGTTGCGCTGAATGCTGTCTTCCACTCATCTCCATTTACATTTTACATTTTAGTCATTTAGCAGACGCTCTTATCCAGAGCGACTTACAGTTAGTGAATACACATATATATATATATATTGTGACGTCACGAGAGGCTACACAGCTTTCAGCGGGATTGCTCAAGTAGTGCAAGGAGACAAGGTTCAAACAAAACAAGGATTTTATTATAGGACTTGGGAAATTAACGAAAATATAACAAAATTCTGTTCTCTTGTGGCTCTTTAAGGGTTAACAGTTCAGGGATGTCTCTTCCACATCCAAAATCATAATTCTCACTCGCTCAGATAACTTTTCCCCAGCCTTACTGTAGCCCACGTTGCAGCTAGTGGCCAACCCAGCAAAAAGTCCTTCCAAATGTCTCTCACGTATTTCCACAGGTGCATATATCCAAAGGTGAGTATTTCCCAAAGGTAAGTATCTCCAAATCCTTATATTCCTCATGGAAGTGGACGTGCAGCACTCTTGTCCTCCAGAGAGCCCAGGTTGGAGACTGTCTCTTCACCCCCCACACACTCCCTCAGTGTGTCTCTTCCCTCCCCAAACCTTCAGCTCATCAGCTCCTCATTTGTTTCAGCTGCGTGGGAAGATTGGCCATAGAGGGGTGGAGTTCCCGACCATACCAGCAGATGGAGCCATAGCTGTCTGGGTTTGCAGCCACCTCAGGGGGATGTAACGTCCCTCCAGGACACAGCCTCTCGTGACATCACACATCCCCCTCCTCGGGACCGACGTCCTCGTCGGGGTAAAGGCAGCGAAGAAGGCATCACGCCGGGAGAGGGCGTCCGCATTGCCGTGGTGCTTGCCAGCCTGCTCTCTCTTCAACTCCTCCACCTCTAGGACCAGGGACTCAGCCTCCTGTTGTCTCTCCTTGAGTTTCTTACTGAACGCATCAGCCTTGGTTTTAGCAGAGTTTAGCTTCTGTTGAGCAGCTTTCAGTTCCTTCTCTCTCTCTGCCTCCGCATTCTTCATCTTGTTCTCCAACACCTTGTACTTCTCCTCTGCCTTCTTCTGGACCTCCTTACTACTGCGCAGGGTCTCCTCACACTCCTCGATGGTCCTGCGCAGCCTCTCCAGCTCCTCCTGTTGCTTATGGAAGGAGCTCTGTTGGAGTTTAGCCTGGATGATATCTAACTCTTCTGTCTTCATGTCTAACTGTTGCTTTAACAAACGATACCTCTCAGCGGTCCCCTTCAGACCAGACAGTTCTTTGTCCAGATTCTGTAGCTCCGTCTCTGTGTCGGTCTGGGCACCTGCCATCCCTATCAGAGCCCGGGCGGGAGTGAGTAATTCGGAGGATTGCACCGGAGCCTTCCCAGGATGAGTTTTGCCTCTCCGTTTCCGAGGTACTCGGGTTATCCTCTCCTGAGACTCTCTCCAGAGTGGGTAAAAGGCTGGGCAGTCTCGTCCAATTAGGACAGGGACGGGGAGGGAATCAACCACCCCCGCCGTCGTGTGTATGGTTCCCCGTGTGCTGGTCATTGTAAGTTCAGTAATGGGGTATTCTCTGGTGTCTCCATGGACACAGGAAACTGGGAGGACCTTCCCCGGGGTCAGGCACGTTGGGCCCACCAAATCCTTACGCACCAGGGTGGCCCGGCTACCAGAATCCAGTAAGGCCTCCACATCATGGTGATTCACAGTTACCGGGCAGGTGGGGGGTCGATCTGGGCCGCCATCTACGACTCCCAAGAGCGAGGCAAAACGGTGTGTGGGTGCTGAGCTGGAGGACTCCGCAGTGGGCATAGGTTCATCGGCTGGTTTCCCACACTGCCAGGAGATATGTCCCATCTCCCCACACCGGTAACACTGTCGAGTTTCCCCCTCCTGGTGTACTCTTCTTGGACCCGCCTGGTTTCTGGCTCCCCCTGGAGCCGGGATAAGTCCTGACGTGGCTGGGTTCGAGACCTTGGGGTCCTTTGGACGGGTTCTTCCCATTTGTGGTGGGGCCGCACTCCTGGGGTCTTTTCGGGAAGCATTCAGCATCTCCGCTGTGGCCTGGTACTTTTCCACAGCTTCCACGGTCAGATCAGCCGTGGTCAAGGCCTGTTGACTGATGAACCGTTTTTGCCTCATAAGGCAGGGGCGCGTAGGTAACGATCCACCACAACGGCCTCCACCACCGCCGCTGCTGTATTCCTCTGCGGATCCAGCCATTTCCTTGCGATTCGGACAAGTTCATGCATCTGCGCCCGAGGAGGTTGGTCTGGTTGGAAGGTCCAGCTGTGAAAGCGCTGGGCCATACCAAACTTTGTGAGTCCATATCTGCTGAGGATCTCAGACTTCAGGGCATCATAGTCAGTAACCTGGTCAGGGCCCAGGTCCCGGACAGCATTCAGCGATTCCCCGGTTAGAAAGGGGGCTAACAGACCAACCCACTGTTGCTTGGGCCAGGCTTCCCTAGTGGCCGTGGCCTCAAATGCATGCAGGTATGCCTCAATGTCATCAGTAGCTCCCATCTTAGATATAAAGTCACTTGCCTTTATTGGGCGGGTATTTTGGACCACCCTCTGTCTCTGCAACTGCAATTCCTCTGCCTTCAGAAGGTTGGCTTTCTTTTGCTCCTCCAAGAGAGCCACGTTTGCTTGCATCTGGGCTTGCTGGCCAGCAACAAGGGCTTTCAATATGTCCTCCATTTCAGTCGGCGGGGAGCCTACGGCCAACTTGGAAAACTGGGTGATCAAACCTTCGGTATCCTCCTCTGACATGCACTATTAACGCTTGAGCGTGCCTGTATTCTCCACCATCTGTGACGTCACGAGAGGCTACACAGCTTTCAGCGGGATTGCTCAAGTAGTGCAAGGAGACAAGGTTCAAACAAAACAAGGATTTTATTATAGGACTTGGGAAATTAACGAAAATATAACAAAATTCTGTTCTCTTGTGGCTCTTTAAGGGTTAACAGTTCAGGGATGTCTCTTCCACATCCAAAATCATAATTCTCACTCGCTCAGATAACTTTTCCCCAGCCTTACTGTAGCCCACGTTGCAGCTAGTGGCCAACCCAGCAAAAAGTCCTTCCAAATGTCTCTCACGTATTTCCACAGGTGCATATATCCAAAGGTGAGTATTTCCCAAAGGTAAGTATCTCCAAATCCTTATATTCCTCATGGAAGTGGACGTGCAGCACTCTTGTCCTCCAGAGAGCCCAGGTTGGAGACTGTCTCTTCACCCCCCACACACTCCCTCAGTGTGTCTCTTCCCTCCCCAAACCTTCAGCTCATCAGCTCCTCATTTGTTTCAGCTGCGTGGGAAGATTGGCCATAGAGGGGTGGAGTTCCCGACCATACCAGCAGATGGAGCCATAGCTGTCTGGGTTTGCAGCCACCTCAGGGGGATGTAACGTCCCTCCAGGACACAGCCTCTCGTGACATCACAATATTTTTTTTTTATATATACTGGCCCCCCGTGGGAAACGAACCCACAACCCTGGCGTTGCAAACGCCATGCTCTATCAACTGAGCTACATCCCTGCCGGCCATTCCCTCCCCTACCCTGGACGACGCTGGCCAATTGTGCGCCGCCCATGAGTCTCCCGGTCGCGGCCGGCTGCGACAGAGCCTGGATTCGAACCAGGATCTCTAGTGGCACAGTTAGCACTGCGATGCAGTGCCTTAGACCACTGCGCCACTCAGGAGTATCTCCCTCTCGGATACGCACCAGGTTGTACGCACTCCTGAGATCTAATTTGGTGAAGAAGTGCGCCCCATGCATTGATTCAATCACTGAAGGAATGAGGGGGAGAGGATAATTAAATCTTATCATCTCCCTGTTCAGTGGTCGATAATCAATGCACAGGCGCATTCCTCAGTCTTTCTTCTTCACAAAGAAGAAACTCGAGGAGGCGGGTGAAGTGGAGGGACGTATATACCCCTGGCGCAGGGACTCGGTGACATAGGTTTCCATAGCCACCATTTCAGCCTGTGACAGGGGGTATATATGACTCCTGGGAGGTACAGCATCTACCCGGAGGTTTATTGCTTAATCCCCCGCCAGATGAGGTGGTAATTTAGTCACCTGCGTATTAGAGAACGCTTGCGCCAGATCGAGGTATTCAGGGGGAATGCGCACGGTGGAGGTACTGTCTGGACTTTCCACCGTGGTTGCACCAACGGAAACACCTAGACACCTACCGTGACACTCTCGCGACCATCCCGTGAGAGCCCTCTGCGGCCATGAGAAGGTGGGGTTGTGGAGTGCTAGCCAAGGGATACCAAATACCACAGGGAAAGCAGGAGATTCAATAATCGAAAAAATAACCTGCTCAAAATGACTTTGTGACTTCTGTAACAATCCCGGACCCTATTGGTCGACTATCGAGTGCTCTGATGGGGAGTGGAATGGATAGGGGAACCAATGTTATGCCTTGACGGTGTGCGAATGCCCTGTCCATAAAGTTCCCAACTGCGCCTGAATCGACTAGCGCCTTACACTGGGGAACTACCATGAGATCGGGAAAGTGGATAGGTAGGGTACAGTGCGCAGCAGAGGGCTCTGAACAAGTGTGGGTGTTCGATACCTGGGGTGATGCGTGAGTGCCCTGCCTGCCGCCTCCCGGCCCAAAAGAACGTTGACTACAACGTGTGGTGTATTGTCCCTTCGTGCCACCAGAGTGGCACTGTCGCTGCCCTCCTTCGCTCTCTCCTTGAAGTTCTTGATGATCCGATAAATGGTTGATTTAGGTGCAATCTTACTAGCAGCAATATCCTTGCCTGTGAAGCACTTTTTGTGCAAAGCAATAACTGTGTTATTGGAGGCTGGCATGCTAGTTGGCTATGGCGTCATAGGATTCGGTGCCCTGGACGGTTTTCACGGAAGAATACTGTACCAAGTTAGCTAGCTGAATAAACTAAGTTAGAGTCTATTCCTAGAAAACATTGAACCGCTGTAGGTTACAACAATTATAATTTCTAAAGTGGAAGTTGGGAGAGTTATATTTGAGTGTTTCAGTGAAACGTAAGTGAGGGAGGCCCCGCTCTCTCGCTTTCCCAGATGTTTAGTTAATTTCATTCCGATCTCCTTTGCATTATTGTAGCCTTTTTCTGTAGCCTGTCAACTATGTGTCTGTCTATCTCTGTTCTCTCCTCTCTGCACATGCCATACAAACGCTTTACACCGCGAGGCTGCTGCTACTCTAATCTGGTGGTCCCTGCGCGCACGACCCACGTGGAGTTCCAGGTCTCCGGCAGCCTCTGGAACTGCCGTTCTGCGGCCAACAAGGCAGAGTTAATCTCAGCCTATGCTACCCTCCAGTCCCTCGACTTCTTGGCGCTCACGGAAACATGGATTACCACAGAAAACACTGCTACTTCTACTGCTCTTTCCTCATCTGACCATGTGTTCTCACAGAAATCGGTGGCACAGGAATCCTCATCTCTCCCAAGTGAACATTCTCTCTTTTTCCCCTGACCCATCTGTCTATCTCCTCATTTGAATTCCATGCTGTCACAGTCACTAGCCCATTCAAGCTTAACATCCTTGTCATTTATCGCCCTCCAGGTTCCCTTGGAGAGCTATTAATGAACTTGATGCTTTGATAAGTTCCTTTCCTGAGGATGGCTCACCCCTCACAGTTCTGGGTGACTTTAACCTCCCTACGTCTGCCTGACTCATTTCTCTCTGCCTCCTTTCCACTCCTTTCCTCTTTTATCCTCACCCTCTCACTGTCCCCCACTACTCACAAGGCAGGCAATACGCTTGACCTCATCTTTACTAGATGCTGTTCTTCTACTAATCTCACTGCAACTCCCCTCCAAGTCTTCGACCACTACTTTGTATCCTTTTCTCTCTCGCTCTCCTCCAACACTACTCACTCTCCCCCTACTCAGATGGTAATGTACCGTAGCAACCTTCGCTCTCTCTCTCCCGCTACTCTCTCCTCTTCCATCCTATCATCTCTTCCCTCTGCTAAATCCTTCTCCCTCCGATCTCCTGATTCTGTCTCCTCAACCCTCCTTTTCCTCCCTTTCTGCATCTTTTGACTCTCTATGTCCCCTATCCTCCCGGCCGGTTCGGTCCTCCCCTCCTGCTCCGTGGCTTGACGAATCATTGCGAGCTCAAAGAAGAGGGCTCCGGGCAGCCGAGCGGAAATGGAGGAAAACTAGACTCCCTGCGGACCTGTCATCTTTTCACTCCCTCCTCTCTACATTCTCTTCCTCTGTTTCCGCTGCTAAAGCCACTTTCTGCCACTCTAAATTTCAAGCCTCTGCCTCTAACCATAGGAAGCTCTTTGCCACTTACTCCTCCCTGCTGAATCCTCCTCCTCCTCCCTCCCTCCCTCCTCCCTCTCTGTGGAGGACTTTGTCAACCATTTTGAAAAGAAGGTTGATGACATCCCATCCTCATTTACTAAGTCAAATGACACCGCTGGTCCTGCTCACACTGCCCTACCCTATACTTTGACTTCTTTCTCCCCTCTCTCTCCAGATGAAATCTTGCGACTTGTGACGGCCGGCCGCCCAACATCCTGCCCGCTTGACCCTATCCCCTCCTCTCTTCTCCAGACCATTTCCGGAGACCTTCTCCCTTACCTCACCTCGCTCATCAACTCATCCTTGACCGCTGGTCATGTCCCTTCCGTCTTCAAGAGAGTGAGAGTTGCACCCCTCCTCAAAAAACCTACACTCGATCCCTTTGATGTCAACTCCATTGTGTCCTCCTCCCAGAGTGCAAAGAACCTTGGCGTGACACTCGACAACGCCCTGTCGTTCTCCGCTAACATCAAAGCGGTGACCCGTTCCTGCAGGTTCATGCTCTACAATATTCGCAGAGTACGACCCTACCTTACACAGAAAGCGGCACAGGTCCTAATCCAGGCACTTGTCATCTTGTCGTCTGGATTACTGCAACTCGCTGTTGGCTGGGCTCCCTGCCTGTGCCATTAAACCCCTTCAACTTATCCAAAACGCTGCAGCCCGTCTGGTGTTCAACCTTCCCAAGTTCTCTCATGTCACCCCGCTCCTCCGCACACTCCACTGGCTTCCAGTTGAGGCTCGTATCTACTACAAGACCATGGTGCTTGCTACGGAGCTGTGAGGGGAACGGCACCTCCTTACCTTCAGACTCTGATCAGACCCTACACCCAAACGAGGGCACTACGTTCATCCACCTCTGGCCTGCTAGCTCCCCTACCTCTACGGAAGCACAGTTCCCGCTCAGCCCAGTCAAAGCTATTCACTGCCCTGGCACCCCAATGGTGGAACAAGCTCCCCCACGACGCCAGGACAGCGGAGTCACTGACCACCTTCCGGAGACACTTGAAACCCTACCTCTTTAAGGAATACCTGGAATAGTATAAAGTAATCCTTCTTCCCCCACACCCCATAAAAAAAAAAGAAAAAAAAAAGGTGGTTGTCCCACTGGCTATCATAAGTTGAATGCACAGATTTGTAAGTCGCTCCGGATAAGAGCGTCTGCTAAATGATGTAAATGTAAATGACGGCACGTGTTTCCTTGCAGGTAACCATGGTTAACAGAGGAAGTACAATGATTTCAAGCACCACCCTCCTTTTAAAGCTTCCAGTCTGTTATTCTAACTCAATCAGCATGACAGAGTGATCTCCAGCCTTGTCCTCGTAAACACTCTCACCTGTGTTAACAAGAGAATCACTGACATGATGGCAGCTGGTCCTTTTGTGGCAGGGCTGAAATGCAGTGGAAATGTTTTTTGGGGGGATTAAGTTCATGGCAAAGAGGGACTTTGCAATTAATTTCAATTCATCTGATCACTCTTTATGACATTCTGGAGTATATGCAAATTGCCATCATCAAAACTGAGGCAGCAGACTTTGTGAACATTAGTATTTGTGTCATTCTGAAAACTTTTGACCACGACTGTTTCTCTCGTTCATCACTGTGGGAACAACATTCTCTATGCACTGACTGATGATGTTGTTCCCACAGTGATGAACGTATCCAAACCAAGAACAATGGATATATGGCAACATTCACGCAAAACTGAAAGCGCGAACCACCGCATTTAACCATGGCAAGGTGACTGAGAACATGGACGTGTACAAACAGACTAGCTATGACCTCCGTAAGACAATCAAAGAGGCAAAACGACAGTAGCGGAACAAAGTGGAGTCGCAATTCAACGGCTCAGACACAAGACTTATGTGGCAGGTACCCCGCCAATGCGGGCCCTCGCCGCTCATGAGGACTGTGTGCTCTCGTTCTCTGTGGCCGATGTGAGAAAGTCATTTAAGCGTGTTGGCAGAGACGACATCCCAAGCTGCATCCTTAAAGCATTTGCAGTCCAGCTGGCTGGAGTGTTTAAGGACATATTCAATCTCTCCATATCCCAGTCTGTTGTCCACACTTGCTGCAAGATGTCCACCATTGTTCCTGTACCCAAGAAAGCGAAGGTAACTTAAATCAATGACTATTGCCCCGTAGCACTCACTTCTGTCATCATGAAGTGCTTTGAGAGGCTAGTTAAGGAACATATCAACTCACTGAGAAACAGCTTCTATCTCTAGGCCATCAGACTGTTAAACAGTCACCACTAGTGCCTCTGCCCAGTACCATGCCCTGAACCTTAGTTACTGTTACAAGCCGGCTACCACCCGGTACTCTACCCTGCAACTTAGAGACTGCTGCCATATGTACAGTGGGGAGAACAAGTATTTGATACACTGCCGATTTTGCAGGTTTTCCTACTTACAAAGCATGTAGAGGTCTGTAATTTTTATCATAGGTACACTTCAACTGTGAGAGACGGAATCTAAAACAAAAATCCAGAAAATCACATTGTATGATTTTTAAGTAATTAATTTGCATTTTATTGCATGACATAAGTATTTGATCAACTACCAAACATTAAGAATTCCAGCTCTCACAGACCTGTTAGTTTTTCTTTAAGAAGCCCTCCTGTTCTCCACTCATTACCTGTATTAACTGCACCTGTTTGAACTCGTTACCTGTATAAAAGACACCTGTCCACACACTCAATCAAACAGACTCCAACCTCTCCACAATGGCCAAGACCAGAGAGCTGTGTAAGGACATCAGGGATAAAATTGTAGACCTGCACAAGGCTGGGATGGGCTACAGGACAATAGGCAAGCAGCTTGGTGAGACGGCAACAACTGTTGGCGCAATTATTAGAAAATGGAAGAAGTTCAAGATGACGGTCAATCTCCCTCGGTCTGGGGCTCCATGCAAGATCTCACCTCGTGGGGCATCAATGATCATGAGGAAGGTGAGGGATCAGCCCAGAACTACACAGCAGGACCTGGTCAATGAACTGAAGAGAGCTGGGACCACAGTCTCAAAGAAAACCATTAGTAACACACTACGCTGTCATGGATTAAAATCCTGCAGCGCACGCAAGGTCCCCCTGCTCAATTCAGCGCATGTCCAGGCCCATCTGAAGTTTGCCAATGACCATCTGGATGATCCAGAGGAGGAATGGGAGAAGGTCATGTGGTCTGATGAGACAAAAATATAGCTTTTTGGTCTAAACTCCACTCGCCGTGTTTGGAGGAAGAAGAAGGATGAGTACAACCCCAAGAACACCATCCCAACCGTGAAGCATGGAGGTGGAAACATCATTCTTTGGGGATGCTTTTCTGCAAAGGGGACAGGACGACTGCACCATATTGAGGGGAGGATGGATGGGGCCATGTATCGCGAGATCTTGGCCAACAACCTCCTTCCCTCAGTAAGAGCATTGAAGATGGGTCGTGGCTGGGTCTTCCAGCATGACAACGACCCGAAACACACAGCCAGGGCAACTAAGGAGTGGCTCCGTAAGAAGCATCTCAAGGTCCTGGAGTGGCCTAGCCAGTCTCCAGACCTGAACCCAATAGAAAATCTTTGGAGGGAGCTGAAAGTCCGTATTGCCCAGCAACAGCCCCGAAACCTGAAGGATCTGGAGAAGGTCTATATGGAGGAGTGGGCCAAAATCCCTGCTGCAGTGTGTGCAAACCTGGTCAAGACCTACAGGAAACATATGATCTCTGTAATTGCAAACAAAGGTTTCTGTACCAAATATTAAGTTCTGCTTTTCTGATGTATCAAATACTTATGTCATGCAATAAAATGCAAATTAATTACTTAAAAATCATACAATGTGATTTTCTGGATTTTTGTTTTAGATTCCGTCTCTCACAGTTGAAGTGTACCTATGATAAAAATTACAGACCTCTACATGTTTTGTAAGTAGGAAAACCTGCAAAATCGGCAGTGTATCAAATACTTGTTCTCCCCACTGTACATACAGTCATTAAACATTGGTCACTTTAATAATGTTTACATGCGGTTTTACCCACTTTATATGCATATACTGTATTATAGTCATGGCTCATCCTATATACAGTGCCTTCGGAACGTATTCAGACCGCTTAACTATTTCCACATTTTGTTACATTACAGCCTTATTCTAAAATGTATTAATTTGTTTTCCCCCTCATCAATCTACATACAATACCACATAATGACAAAGCAAAAACAGGTTTGTAGAATTGTTTTCTAATTTATTAAAAAATAAAAACATAAATATTACATTTACATAAGTATTCAGACCCATTACTCAGTACTTTGTTGAAGCACCTTTGGCAGCCATTACAGCCTCAAGTCTTCTTGGGTATGACGCTACAAGCTTGGCACACCTGTATTTGGGGAGTTTCTCCCATTCTTCTCTGCAGATCCTCTCAACCTCTGTCAGGTTGGATGGGGAGCGTCACTGCACAGCTATTTTCAGGTCTCTCCAGAGACGTTAGATCGGGTTCAAGTCCGGGCTCTGGCTGGGCCACTCAAGGACATTCAGAGAATTGTCCCGAAGCCACTCCTGTGTTGTCTTGGCTGTGTGCTTAGGGTCGTTGTCCTGTTGGAAGGTGTACTTTCTCCCCAGTCTGAGGTCTTGGGCACTCTGGAGCAGGTTTTCATCAAGGATCTCTCTGTACTTTGCTCTGTTCATCTTTCCCTCGATCCTGACTAGTCTCCCAGTTCCTGTCGCTGAAAAACATCCCCACAGCATGATGCTGCCACCACCATGCTTCACCGTAGGGATGGTGCCAGGTTTCCTCCAGACGTGACGCTTGGCATTCAGACTAAAGAGTTCAATCTTGGTTTCACCAGACCAGAGAATGTTCTGTCCCATGGTCTGAGAGTCCTTTACGTGCCTTTTGGCAAACTCCAAGCAGACTGTCATGTGCCTTTTACTGAGGAGTGGCTTCCGTCTGGCCACTCTACCATAAAGGCCTGATTGGTGGAGTGCTGCAGAGTTGGATGTCCTTCTGGAAGTTTCTCCCATCTCCACAGAGGAGCTCTGGAGCTCTGTCAGGGTGACCATCGGGTTCTTGGCCTCCTCCCTGACCAAGGCCCTTCTTCCCCGATTGCTCAGTTTGGCCGGGCGGTCAGCTCTAGGAAGAGTCTTGGTGGTTCCAAACTTTTTCCATTTAGGAATGATGGAGGCCACGGTGTTCTTGGGGACCTTCGATGCTGCAGAAATGTTTTGGTACCCTTCCCCAGATCTGTGCCTCGACACAATCCTGTCTCAGAGCTCTACGGACAATTCCTACGACCTCATGGCTTGTTTTTGCTCTGACATGCACTGTCAACTGTGGGACCTTACAAAGACAGGCGTGTGCCTTTCCAAATCATGTCTAATCAATTGCATTTACCACAGGTAGACTCCAATCAAGTTGTAGAAACATCTCAAGGATGATCAATGGGAACAGGATGCACTTGAGCTCAATTTCGAGTCTCATAGCAAAGGGTCTGAATACTTATGTAAATAATGTATTTCTGTTTTTACTTTGTCATTATGGGATATTGTGTGTAGATTGATGAGGATTTATTTTTAATCAATTTTACAATAAGGCTGTAATGTAACAAAATGTGGAAAAAAGGAAGGGGTCTGAGTACTTTCCGAATGCACTGTAACTACTGCTGTACACAGCTTTTTTGGATTACATTACCGGTCAAAAGTTTTAGAACACCTACTCATTCAAGGGTTTTTCTTAATTTTTACTATTTTCTAAAATTGTAGAATAATAGTGAAGACATCAAAACTACGAAACAACACATATGGAATCATGTAGTAACCAAAAAAACTGTTTTATATTTTAGATTCTTCAATTAGTCACCTTTTGCCTTGATGACAGCTTTGCACACTCTTGGCATTCTCTCAACCAGCTTCACCTGGAATGCTTTTCCAACAGTCTTGAAGGAGTTCCCACATATGCTGAGCACTTGTTGGCTGCTTTTCCTTCACTCTGCGGTCCGACTCATCCCAAACCATCTCAATTTGGTTGAGGTCGGGGGATTGTGGAGGCCAGGTCATCTGATGCACCACTCCATCACTCCTTCTTGGTCAAATAGCCCTTACACAGCCTGGAGGGTTGGGTCATTGTCCTGTTGAAAAACAAATGATAGTCCCACTAAGCCAAAACCAGATGGGATGGCATATCGCTGCAGAATGCTGTGGTAGCCATGCTGGTTAAGTGTGCCTTGAATTCTAAATAAATCACAGACAGTGTCACCAGCAAAGCACCCCCACACCACAACACCTCCTCCTCCATGTTTTAACGTGGGAAATACACATGCGGAGATCATCCGTTCACCCACAACGCATCTCACAAAGACACAGCGGTTGGAACAAAAAAATCTAACATTTGGACTCCAGACCAAAGGACACATTTCCATCGGTCTAATGTCCATTGCTCGTGTTTCTTGGCCCAAGCAAGTCTCTTCTTCTTATTGGTGTCCTTTAGTAGTGATTTATTTGCAGCAATTCGACCATGAAGGCCGGATTCACACAGTCTCCTCTGAACAGTTGATGTTAAGATGGGTCTGTTACTTGAACTCTGTGAAGCATTTATTTGGGCTCGTTTCTGTGGCAGCTCGTATAGTTCTGACTCTCTTTCCCCCTCCACAGGAGATACTGCAGTACTTGATTTACTCTTAAAGGTTTAAATCTATAAGAGCTGAATCCTAACTTGAGCTCTGTGCATATCACTAGGACTTGGAATGGACGGATTAATCTCTTAAAGCAGCAATCAGCAGTTGAAACAATAACAAAGCTGAGCGATGGAGCTGGAGAAATGTAACCACTCTCAAATTCATAGACAGGGCTATGGAGCATCCATGATATCAAAATTATAGTTTTAACCATGTTTTGAGGCTATACAGTGTTTATTTACATTTACTTTGTTTAAAAACAATGGGGGAAAACAATCTAATATTTTGGGTTCTGATGGGGGGGGGGGTTTGACAGTTGAGCTCAGCTCATGATGCAATTATAAGTTATATTATTCAAGAATCAATTGGTACATATCATTCATTTATGAGTCCAAAAATTGATGTAGCAACAGCAGATTGCCCCTTTAGGCCTATTTCTCACAGATTGGGAAAAACAGAGTGTGGGTTTACCAATGTAAGACCACCACGTCTGCTTGTCAGTGTCCTACTATTCTAGTAAAATGTGATTAACCACAATGTGGTGACCTATATGCGGTGTGAATGTGGTGTGTGAATGAATGATATGCATGGTTCACACATTCATAGCTAGAACCCTGTGTGGGTACATGTGCTGGGAGGGGTTTATAAAGATGCTCAGGACTTTTGAGGACAGTCTGAGAAGAAGACACACTCTGACAATATGGCTGCCACATCTCTTCTGCTC